>NW_008595182.1:1106-1595 GCF_000691845.1 Merops nubicus | reverse complement strand
GGGAGCACTATGCGTCCCCTGTGGAAAACCCTTCTTCTTCTCCGAGCGGTCCAGAGGTGGCTCCTGAAAATTCTCCGGAGTTAGGGCAACAGGTTAATGGAACCACCTGCTGTAATCATAGAATATTTTGTACTATTCCTTCTAATAATCAGAATGAAGATGCTTCATCTGCTACCCAGGAAGATGAGGGAAATGGAGCGGCCTCAGGCTTAAATATAAGTGGAGTGAGGATTCAGCATCGGGCTTCAAGTGCAGATGTGCCTCAGGTTACTCTACTACCCTTTGGTACTGAGGCTCAAAGTCATGCTCCCACCACTGAACCCCGGCGCTGGTCTTTGCAACATGTGCCAGATATGTCATCAAATTCAGGGAAAAAGTTCTTTGTTCTCCAGTTACAGCAACCGCAGACGAGCGGTACAGGTGCAGGAGGCGAGTATAACTTTGGGTTTACTGGAACAAAAGGGGACAGGTTGGTCAGGTATCCTCGGA
>NW_008595182.1:0-1075 GCF_000691845.1 Merops nubicus | reverse complement strand
GACGGGTTGGTCAGTTATCCTCGGATACGGCTAGAAAGGAGTACTTCCTACCCTGTCCAGCCACCAGCAGAAGAAACTGGGCCCCCGAGTGATGGATTGAATTCAGAACCGCACGGAAATGGCAGGAACGGGTCAGAAGTCCCTAGAAGCGATTCGGGCGAGCGGATTCCTCAGGGGCAGGGATGCTTGTTTAAAATCAGACCAGATCAAAACACAAGGCAGCAACACTTCAGAATTCTTGTCACCCGTGGTCCTGAAGAACAAAACCAGGTTGTTGGTAAGGAGGGTCGTGGCACCCCTGATCCTACAGCAGCCAGCGCCGCAGTAAGTATGATGCTGAGTATGCTCTGCTGCTAGGCCACAGTATTGCCAAAGGCTTCTAGACTTGAGGCAACCAAAGGACTTCCATTGTTAGTGCTAGAACATTCTGCATTTCTCTGGAGCAAGCCACGAATCAGCTCTATTTCTAATCCAATGTAGCTTTGTCCCCAGTCATGATTACATCCCATGTAATATTTTGAGATGCTCATGTCACATGTTTCTTAATTCAGTGTTACGTCAGCTGGAAAGATTTTTAAAAATCGGAACATTCAAATGGCAAATTGTGTTCCTGTTAATTTAGTTGGCTGAGACCTTGCTGTATGAAGAATTCTTCATGTGCTCTGTTTTTAAAAACAAACACTTTGACACCTTCTAAATATAATGTACACACATGCATACCTCTACATGATTTTAAAATGTGTATTGTAATGCTAAGTAGCCAAGGCTATAGAAATCTTATGGTAATGCCAGGCAAGATGTTGACTTGGATCAGGTACGAAGAAAGAAAATCTTTCTTACAGTAATTTTTTTTTTTTCCTCCTGGAAATTAAAAACATGTCCTGTTTTTTTGTGTGCCACAAAGCCTGATCAAACAACTGCGTAAGTGGCTTGCAACAACTTAGTGAACTGTCTGGTTGTTTGTGTTTGCCTCGCTTTTGCTTTAGGGTGACAAAATTAATCTCCTGGCTTTTCTTTGTGATAATGGGAGGTGATTGATGGTTTGGGTTTTTTAAGCCACTTTTTAAACCACAAA
>NW_008595181.1:0-4059 GCF_000691845.1 Merops nubicus | reverse complement strand
TTCCACCTCAACATGAGGAAGGGTTCCTACAACTGTAAGGGTTCCAGAGCACTGGAACAGGCTCCCCAGGGAGGTTGTGGAGTCTCCTGCCTCAGATACTTTTAAGACCCATCTGGATGTGTTCCTGTGTGACCTGCCCTAGACTAGATGGTCCTGCTCTGTCAGGGGGGTTGGATTTGACAATCTCCAGGAGTCCCTTCCAACCCCTAACATTCTGTGATTAATGATCTCATCAGAAATACCTCATTGAGGGTATACACTTTCTTATGGAACTTCAACCAGTCATTTAGGAACAGTTGGATAAGTAATGGATTTTCAGAGCCTTGCTCTGCTGGACCTAGGTTTCCCATTTATAATGAACCAGTCAGCTTTACATCAAATTCTGTTTGCATCAGTAGAAGACACTGCCAGTATTTCCATTTCTGCTCTAAATTTGAGCAGCAAGGTCCCATGCTATATTCAACACTGGGACTGTGTGAAGTACATCACTGCATTCATCGACAGAAGCATTTCCATGTTACCACAAGAGATGAACTTTTTTCCTCCCTCCGTATCTCTCTCCAGGATTAAGAGTAAAATTACTTTCACATCTGTCCTGATTTGAAGACTGAGAAGGTTATGGATCTAAAGAAAAACATCTTGTAGTAAAGAGTACTGCACTTCATATCTAAAGAAAAGACGACCTCAGCATTTTCCAGTTGCACAGGCAGTGAGATAACCTATCACTGTCATAAGCATACAACAGAAGCAGCCCAAGCTGTTGCCTGTAGCAGCTTTACTTCTATAATGAAGAGAACACATCTTAACAACAGCACCACTGACAAAGTTCCAATTCTTTCTTTCTTTTGAAGAGAACACATCTTAACAACAGCACCGACAAAGTTCCAATTCTTTCTTTCTTTCCAGTTTTCAAAGTAAGAATATTTATCAGTATACCCATTTCTTTCTACTTATGAAGTCAAAAGTAGCTTGCTTACTGAACTATAGAGTTCTCCACACATAATCTAGTTATTATCAAGTGAGATACAAGATCAAATCAAGATACAAGTGTCCTGATATATATGCCTGAATTTTGAGGAAGTTGTAGCAAAAAATCAGCTGAAGTAAAGAGAATATACAGCAGAGGCCTACCAATGACAGCAGGCCGGGCACTCGCAGAACTAGAAACCTTAGACAATCTTCTGTCAGATACAATGTTGAATAAAGCTGTTTATGCTCCATATCTTCCACTTCAAATTAGGGACCTAGTAACACAAGATGCTATTTTCAAGTGTTATTTTATTAAAAAAAAAAAAAAAGAACAATCAGCCGTGCTGTAGAGTCTTTTGTCAATCTACAAACAAGAAACCTGAGCATAAATTTTTGAAGTGGAAGATAGGCTGATATTGGAGGGAAGCAGCAGTACTCTAATCAAGGCACAGAACGTGCTGCCTTATCAACAACAGGTACAAAAAGGTACAAGCTCCTGCACGAACATAGGATAAACAACTACACAGCCATTTAGATGTTAGAAATGCCTGAGCCTTGCCATTAAATGCATTGCAAATGTTGAAGAAAAAAGGAGAGTTGATGTGAACAGTTTTCTGCTATTCTTGTTCCCTAACGTTTTTTCCTCTGAAAAGGAAGCAAGGTAGCAGTCAAGAAGAGACAGAACTGCCTCCTTGGGCCCCACTATCAGTTTCTGTACAAGAGATCACAGCCTTTTTCAGCCTTTGAAGAAAGGACTGTCATAAACTACCACATGCAAGTTACAGAAGTCACAAGACACAGCAGCTGAATTCAGCAGGGGGGTAAGGATAGCCAGCTTTTAGTGAGTGGTCTTTTGTTTGTTTCAGGTGTTGGTGCTTTGTTTTGTTAAAGAAAAGCTAGTGAACTGTAAGTTTCCAGAAGAATTTTCTTAAACTACAAACTAGCTTGGAAGAATTCTACTGCCTGGCTGAACAAAGTGGATACTAAAATGCAGGTAACAATTAGGAAAGCATATTCAGGACAGCAAAACAGCAGCAAGCATTATTCTGGACCATGCCTGTCATCAAAACAGCAACTATTCTTAACATATGAAGTGAACATTACACCTATTGTGTACAATTTACTTATTTTCTAACACTCATCTCCATGGGAAGGCTTCGTAAGATGCACACCTACCTAGTTTCATACTTGAGACTTAGCTGCAGCTGGATATGGTTGTTATTTTGGGTCAATATGTTGACTACTTAAGGTGCTTGTTCTACTTAAAAATCTGGTAACACGCAGTACTCAAGAGAAAGAATTACATAGTATTGAAATACAGCAAAACTCAAGGCAAGTTTGTGGACCCTACAAATCAGTTGGATTCTGGCAGTCTCTTAAGCTGTGTGCATAGTACAGATAATACAAAGTAGAAGGCTGTGCTTCTGTTCCAACCTACAGTGCATTTTTACCTAGTCTCCAAATTTTGAAGTACTTTTCTTTAGATAACTGATGTGCTTACAGCCTATTCCACACGTGACTTCTCTGTTTGCTCACATGCTTGTGTTTAGTACCACAATGAATGAGATTTACCCAAGGAGGATTTTCTGCCTCCTACTAGATGGGTTTTATTAGGACTACCTGCTCATGTCTCACCTCTTCAGTGAATGTAAACCAAGACAGAAGACACAAAAGTAGATCAGGACAACTGCCAGCCTACCGATGAACCCTGGGCATACACAATGCACCACTGTAGAAGTCACTAAGCTGCTTGGAATTAACAAAAAAGGCATAAGCATTTATATACTGTCCAGGAAGCACTACTCAGCAATACTAAGGGCAACTCCAGAACGTGTGTTGTATCTCCCAGCACAGGAGCTCAAACATGAACCAGAGAGGAGAAAACACTTTTCATGTTTCAACTGGTACTTACTGCCTGCCACAGGAAGCCACAAAACATTAACAGAAATCATGAGTCTATACCTTTCATTCAGAGGATGATCAAGAATGGCCAGAGCCCTCTTAAAAGTCAGCCTTGTTAACAGTACTCAAACATGCAGCTTCAACATTTAAACCAAGCTTGGCCACAACAAATGGCAATGGAATCTAATTTGGTAGAGGGGATTATCCCATGTTTAACACCTTTAAGTTTATTTCTTCTGAATCACCTGATATCAGCCGTTCTTAGAAACAGGACATGAGACCAGGCAACCCTCAAGCCAATTCCCATGGAAGTGGCAGACACTGTCACTCAGTGAAAGTTTTGTCATTCTTAAGTTAATGACTACCACAGTATACTCACATGGTGGACAGAGACTGTTATATATTGTAGACTCAGCAATTCTCACCACCCAATTAAGCATTTTCTATTCATCTTTCAAATAACATTACAAGTTCTACTCTTCCACATACTGCTAGAGTATTAAACTGATATCAAACATACACAAAACTTTAAAGAGGAAGTCTGTCTGAAAAGCCTAAGAACTGTGCAATTCCTGCTTTACAAAGCATTCAAGTAGTCACCTCCCTGTCTAAATACTATTGGGACTGTTCGCATTCCACACTTCAGCTAATTAACACACATGACGGTTATAGTCAGTGCCACTTAAAAGTGTACTCCATGTTAAATACTACAAAAGGCACACTAAAAGGTTGACTTTTCAGTTTTACTAGGAATCTCGACTGTCCCCTTATTTCTAGTGAAAACTGAAAAGCATTTCTCAGTAAGAGTTCTTTCCACGCTGAAACAAATACCAACGTTTTTTCTAAGACAGCTCTACGGAGCTGCGCCCCCCGATACAAACCCACCTTTCCTGCAGGAGGAGAAGGGAGGCTCACTAGGAAAGGCTGGAAGAGGAGCGCGGGGGATCAGACTGACCGAGCAGCGAGGGGGCTGCGGCCCAGCCACAGCAGCACGTACGCGCAGCGCTACGAGCGACACAACCCCGGGGAGCAAAGTGAAGGCTGGCCACAAGCGCAGCAGCAGATCTGTCCCTAATAAAAGCGCCTCCGTCCCCCGCGCCCCTACGAGGCCGCTCTGCCGAGCGCAATAACACGGGGACCCGCGGGCGGCCGTTCCCCGCGGCGCGAACCGTCACCGCGGACACAGCG
>NW_008595180.1:2078-4375 GCF_000691845.1 Merops nubicus | reverse complement strand
GGGTCTGGGGTGAGGCACTGCCGGGCGCTGGGGCACCGAGCACCCTGGCAGCCCAGCGGGGACCAGCCCGTGCAGAGCAGCCCGCGGGGGCTGGGAGAAGATGCTGCTCTCACCAAAGCCAGGCAGCAGGAGCTCCCTCCGGCCGCACGGCTCCGCTGGCTCCTGTCAGAACAGAGGCTCTCGGAGCAATGAGGAGAATCTGTGTTTGATGACACCAGTCACGCTTTGCAGTTTGCCTGGAAATTTTAGGTACAAATTTATCCCATCATCGAGATGTGATTTAGGCTTTGTTTCTTTAAGCAAATTTAGAAATATTTATGGAGATAACTGTCATGGCATTTTCAACAGTTTTATATGGAGGGGTAAAACAACATGCAGAGGAAAATGGCATGTTTTGACCATTTTTAAACCCAAAGAGAATTAAAAATGTATAATAATGCTACATAAACCTAGATCAGCTATTGTAAAACACCGCTGACATATGGTAAATGGCTTCAACCAGCCTGGTGAGAATGAAGCTCCTAGATGCAGAGTGTAAAGGAGAGGTGGTCTCAGAAGTGCCAAGCCCCCCCCCCCCCCCCGGGCTGCCAAGGCAGAACCGGCTGCGTGGGAAGTCACCTTTTGTCTCACCAGCAGATTCGCTGCCTGTTCTGTCAGGGGCTTCCTGAGGATTAATTAGATGTTTCTGGGACATACCTGTGACAGTAATAAGTTCAGGAATGACAGTTACCTAGTGCTCTGTTGTGTCTCACCAAGGCCAGCGAGAGTCCCCACGAGCCCCGGGCTGCCAAGGCAGAACCGGCTGCGTGGGAAGTCACCTTTTGTCTCACCAGCAGATTCGCTGCCTGTTCTGTCAGGGGCTTCCTGAGGATTAATTAGATGTTTCTGGGACATACCTGTGACAGTAATAAGTTCAGGAATGACAGTTACCTAGTGCTCTGTTGTGTCTCACCAAGGCCAGCGAGAGTCCCCACGAGCTGCACGTGTGGAAGGGAGCACCAAGCTGCTGGGTGCCGAGGGCTGGAGGGGCTGGACCTGCACTGGGCAGCGATGGAGCAGCAGTGGGACACCCAGGCTCGGAGATCCCCCCACCCCAACGTTCCTTCCTCTCTTGGTGCCCTTAGTCCATGCCTTGGAGGTTTAAAGTCTGACGTGTTTTCATCCTCTCCAGGCGCTCAAAGGGAGCTGGGAGCCGACTGCCTGCCCGAGCGGGGTCACCCAGCCCTGGCTGCTGGCTGCAGGGGAGCCTGGGGGGCCGGGGGGTCAGCCCTGCCAGCACCAGGGTGTCATCCAGCACCACGCTGCTGCCAGCACCCCCAGCACTGCTCCTGCCCCGCTGCTCAGAGCAGCAGAGCCCGATCCTAACGCGGGTCATTAGTTATAGATGTTTGCAGGGTGCACTCTCCCTCCATCTACTCACTCTCAGAACAGGAAAGCTGGGGGGGAACCAAGGCATCATCCACCAAAAGAGTGAAGCATTTGGGTAGTGCAAGGGCACTGAATAATTCAGCACCCATTTAAAAGCCAAGTGTTTTGTAGTTTCAGTGTCACCACCTCGGTTTCAATCCCTACACCCTCGTACTTGAAGGAGATGCTCTCACCAGGCAGGTGAGCCAAGCTTCTCCCCCCAGGAGAGAAGGAAGGGAGGAGCAGGTGGGGAGGTTATTCACACTGTCAGCATCTACTTGCTTTTTAAACTTGCACAAGTTTGAAGATCAAAACAGAGAGGAGATGTAGGGCAGATGGATTTGCAGGGAAACCTTTGATTTCCCTTCTCTGGAGGCTGGCGTGTCCAGCTCGTGCCTTCTGTGGGTTTCCTGGGGGCCCTGTTTCCCCAGGGTGGGCCCTGCCACTGGATCACCCTCCAGGGCTGCTGCCCCTTGGCTCAATCAGGAGCCGCCCCAGTGCCCCAGCAGTGCCAAACAGGGTGGACATGACCCCAGGGCCACCTCAGAGGGACTCGTCATCATCACCCCCCAGCTGCTTTCGCCTGTGCAAGTGAGAGCTAGCTTCCTCCTAAACAGCTGAGCTCTGGGCACGAAAAACGAGCTGCTCCTCAAAGGATAGAGGAGCACAAGCACCACACACGGAGCTGGTGCCCAGCCAGGCTGTGCCAGTCCCTCCTGGCAGCGTGGGAAGCTGCCCTGTGATGCTCTGCACCCGCAGGAGGGCCCGGGGGCAGCGGAGCCTGGTGCCACTGGAGGTGATGCTCCTTGGTCCCCCCTGGGCCAGACCCGGGGCTGCACAGCAAGGGTGGCAGCACCTTTGTGTCTGCAGCTGGAGCTGCTGGGGCGGCT
>NW_008595180.1:392-2059 GCF_000691845.1 Merops nubicus | reverse complement strand
TTGCGGTCTGGTCACGAGGTCCTGCTGCTCGGGGCTGCCCTGTAGCCATGGGCAGAGAGGCAGCTGGCACTGCGGGCTCTGGTGCCTTTGGGCTTGCCTGTGTCACCAGTGCCGTGCCAAAGAGCCGAGGACAGGCTCAGCTGATGGTGCTCTTCAGGCAGGCGGCGGGCGGGGCCACGCGCGGGGCTGCAGCACCCACGGCACGCAGAGGACATCCTGGAATCCAAGCCTGGCACCCACTGTGGTCAGAGCTGGCTCCCATGCCACACACCAGCACCTGCCAGCAGGACCCTGCACGCTGCAGCTCCACACCGTGGGGTGCTGAGCCCAGGCACTGAGCTGATCCCTGGGCTCTGACCAGTGCCTGCATGTTCCTCCAGCAGCTCTGCGAGCAGGGACAGAACCTGCCAAGGATCCGAGTCAGAGAGGATAGTTAAAGTTTGATATCTTGGTTGTTTCAGAGTACATCTGTTTTTCCCCAAATGCCAGCACAGATTAGTCTGCAGCCATTGCCACGTTACGGCCTGAGTGCAGTTTTCTGCCTATAAAAGAAAAAAACAAACCAAAACTCAGAGAACCTCCTTTAAGTAATGTAGTGAGAACATACAAAAGCATCTGAAAAATCACCTGAACTGGTGTTTGTTGCTTGGCTGGGTTATGCTCTGCAGGTCCCCAGCCAGCTCACGAGGGGGTGGCTCTGAGGGCAGCACCAGAGGGAGGCTTGGCTAAAAACTGATGCTACCAACAGGGCTGAGATGTCTCACAAGTCAGAACAGCCCTAGTCTAAAGACAGAAGGAAACACTTAGGGAAAAGTTTGGCATTTCTTTAAATGCGGGACTTTTCAAAGAGACATTCTGTGCTTTTCTCAGTAGCTTTTTAGTGGGGACAGGGTGGGGGGAACACAGTGAAGAAAGGCAAAATACTCTGAACAGAGCGAGTGTTGCCCTTGTCAGAGACATGGGAGTGAGAGGAGCTGTTTGCTTCCTCCTTTAGTAAGGAAACCTGAAATATTGTAACTTTGGGGTCAGCCCAGGCTAAGGCTGTTTGGAGGAGGAGAGGGGGGCCAGGCATGCAGCCCCTGTCCCCCTGCAAACGGGGCACGTGAGCCAGTCATACGGAATTAGTGGCTCCACGCTGCAGATGGGTCGGATGCCACGTGCAGGCACGTTGACATGGAAAACACATTAGCCCCCGCCGAGGAAACCTGAGCAAATTGGCCATGAGACATGGTGCCCTGGGATTTAACATCGATGCCTTTCCCCAGGACGCCCCAGCAGAGCTGAGGTGCAGCCCGAGCAGTGGGTTTGCTCCAGTTCACCACAGTCCCAGGCAACAGGACGCCAGACTGGGAGCACCCCTTGGCTGAAGGGACCCTGTCACCCTGCCACAGCCCCCGTGTCCCAGCACTTCAGCCCCTGGGCAGGGGTTGCTTTGGGCAGCCATGGGTGGCACGGTCCCTGTGCCACTGTGGCTCCCACCCCACTGCCTCCACCAGCCTCGTCCCCCCAGGGTCAGCCCCACAGATGCTGTCCTGGCATCGCTGTGACCCTCCCGTGCCACTGTGTGAGCTGGAGAGCACGTCTGCCCCGTCCCTCAGCAGACAGCTCGTCCTAAAACAGCCTCATTAAATATTAACCCCAGAGATGGAGCATTTCTGGTCTCTCAG
>NW_008595180.1:0-249 GCF_000691845.1 Merops nubicus | reverse complement strand
GCTGCCCCCGCGCCAGTCCCGGCAGCCCCCAGCCCTGTTCTCCTGGGCTGATGCTGGCGTGGAGCCTCCTGGGGGCACTTCTGGGGTCGGGAGCCCCCGGCCAGCACTCTGCCAGATCACATCTGCACCATGGGCCCCGCACCCTGTTCCCTCACGCTGCACCTCGTGCTCTGGGGGAGGGAGCTGAGGCAGCCCTGAGGAGAAGCCCCCAGCAGCATGGGATGGGGAAGGGACCTGGGGACAGGCGGA
>NW_008595179.1:0-14296 GCF_000691845.1 Merops nubicus | reverse complement strand
CTTTTTACACGGAACCAGGACAACTTTATACTATAATAACCAACAAGGAGTTGAATATTTACATTGTAATAACAAGCATGTGGGTATTTTTACATTACGAAAAGTAAGTTTTAATTATGAGCATGCTTAATGTCCACAAGTTATCAGAACATTTATTGAAAGGATTTGGTTTTGTAGTGCCTACTAAACAGAACACAGATACACAGTTGGGATGCTATGGCTTTTATTATTAAGAAACAGTCCCTCCTACCCCCAAAAGAAAATAAAATTATCACATTTGTATTGTTAAAGAACGGGTAAGCAGGAATCTATTTTTTTCCTTCAGACTAGAAAATTCCAACTAGAAAAGGCAAAAAGTTTAACCTAGAATAACAGCCACTAAAATGCAATTTAAAGTCAAATTACAGTGACAGAGGAAAAAAAAAAAGTAATTCTGTTCGCAAAGTCATGGTTTTAAATTGCCTAGAGCAGCTGCAACCACTTTGCAATACTTTTATTTTTCATTAAATGAGGACTGAAGAAATTATGCATGGATTTTAAAAATAGCTAAGTTCAAAATGTCATCAAACCTTGTAAAAACAATATAAGTTTTACCTCTTCTGATATAGCATTGTTTACTTTCTGATTTAATATCATTTGTCTTTGTCTTAGATATGCAGATACGTTGATATGAAAGCAGCTACCTTTCTTTGTAGGTGGGGCTGTTATTCTAGGAAGGAGCCGTGGTGATAGAGCTGCTCCCCTGAACATGGTCACTGCCTGCTACACCTCTTGCCCCTCCAGCTGATCAGAAGTTATCCCCAGTGCCTCATGGGTCTGCCTTCCTTGGTCTTTCTTCCTGAGGGGAGAATACAGTCTCAAAAATATAATCAGTAGACACACACAAACAGCTGAAGAAAGCTGAGCTGGATAGCATTTTGTTTCTGAGGGCTTTCCCCACCCCTCCTCAGACCGGTGTCACTGTTATGCCAGCAACCTGCGAGAACCTAGGAAGGTGTTCACGTTGGCCATCTCCAGCAGGAAAGTCCCTGTGACATGTTCCTTTCTTCTATGTTCCTAAGTAGTATGCAGACAGCTTTTTGTGTTTTATTCACTGATAGAGAGATGTTCCTAGGAATGTCAGGCACAACAAGCCAGGAATAAATAGACTCAGAAATAACTAGCATAATGCAGTTTTTCATTGCATAGCTTACTGATAGCTTGTATGAGCTCTAACATTGGCCTGTACAGAGCAGGTATTTGACATTTGCACATACTAAGGTCAGGACTACACCCTTTCTCATGGTTGCATACATACGTGTGCCTCTTCAGATATTACTTTTCACCCATGTGAAACAGCAGAGACTGATGGCTATCAGTCACACAGCACCTTTGCAGAGGGACCACTCTGTCCTTAGAGGATGTATCCTGCTATGGATTTGGCAGATGGTGCCTCCTCTTCCTGGCATTGCCATGTCCCGCTACTATAGTCAAAACATGTTGTGGTGAGCAGAGCCCACCCTAGGCAGGGATCGGCGTGCGGAAGATCTCGCGATGTAACGGAAAGCTCAGACTGCCCACGAGGGGCCTTGTGGGCGTGGCTTGTCATATATAAGCAATTGCAGCTGCGCAATAAACGCCATTTGCAACATCCTTCACATTGAAGCCAGTGTCTGTGATGGTACCCAACGGCAGAGGTTGGGTGGCAGCTATCCTGGGGATCGGGTGTCGGTAACGACAAAAACACCCATACTAAAGCTTTCCAAAGGTAATGAAGCAAAGAAAATATTTCCAGAGTAAGTTCCATGAAATTTATGCCTGATTTAGGCTGGTTCGGCAGCAAAAAAAAATGTTTCAGGCCAACCAAATGTTGACTTTTAAATGTTTTCTTAGTGAAAGGACTGCTACATTAGTTATTTCTGCAACTTCTTTTGTTTGGTATCATCTACCTTCTGCTTCACATGATGTGGGAGTTGCATAAAAAAATCTGCTGTGTATTCAGTGTGCTCCATTCAACAGGAGTTTTGATCACATGCCACAACTCTAATGTGTTCAGTTTTGGGCACCTCACAACAAGACAGACATTGAGGTGCTGGAGTGTCCAAAGAATAGTGAAGCTGGTGAAGGGTCTAGAGAAAAGTCTTATGAGGAGTGGCTGAAAGAACTGGGGTTTTTCAGCCTGGAAAAAAGGAAGCTCAGGGGAGACCTTATTGCTCTCTACAACTACCTGAAAGGATGTTATAGCAAGGTGGGGGTCAGTCTCTTCTCCCAGATAACAAGCAATAGGACAAATGGAAATGGCCTCAAGTTGACCAGGGGAGGTTTAGATTAGACATTAGGAAAAATTTTCTCACCAAGAGGATTACAAAGCACTAGAAAAGGCTGCCCAGGGAAGTGGTTGAATCACCATCCCTGGAGGTGTTTAAAAGATGTGTAGCTTAGGGACATGATTTAATGGTGAACTTGGCAGTGCTGACTTAAAGACTGGACTTAAGAATCTTAAAGGTCTTTTTCAATGTAAATAATTCTATGATTTTATGTAAGCACATTTATTAGAGAAATATTTAAGTCTTTTCCTGTTGTTTCTGACCCGTTAACATTATTTTAATTTGTGTAATTTTCTGAAAATGAACACAGAAAAAATGAAGTCCATCAGACGGCCTCATGGTGACACTTCATTAGGCAAAAGCAGAATCAGACCTTTTAGATGCCCAGACGCTTCAGAAAACTACACAAAGCTACTCAATTGATCTTGGGCTATTATGGGATACCTAGTTGCTCGTAGCTAAAGATTAAATTAAACCCTAGAAGTGTAAAAGAAAAAAAATTAAAACTTGACACAGGTTATTACTGTATTCAATCTCACACTTTTACAAGCTTCAGCTGATGACTTTTTAATGTGTGAGGATGGCACAAAGGTGGTGATGAAGTTATTGCAAAGGGACTGGTATCATGTGGGGTGTAGATGTTTTATCTTTGGCACAGATGTAATAAGAAGTATTTCCTCTACTGCCCTGAAGATGTAGTGCCTCAGAAGGCCTTGATTCATCTCTATATCACTCCTGAACACTTCAGCTTTTTATGTGCATTCTTCAAGACTGCTTGCTGTAGCAAGAATTCATACCTCGTAGGCATATTTGTGGGAAAAAAAAAATATTTTCATTGATCTGGAGCTCCAAAGATTTAAATAGTCAAAATGATACTCCTCTCTAGCCCTTTTTCCCCTAGGCCCATTCAATTACAATGCCAATGTACTAAAAGCATTTCAAATAACTTTAAATACCACTAGAAGTTTGGCCTTTAGACATTGTTCAGGTTGGTAATTAACTCCTCATTTAGATACATAAAAAGTATCACTAAAGCAAGCTACCCCCAGATAGATGCATCTAGCTAAAATGTATTTTGGTTTAAATATAGGTCCTTGGTCGTATCTGTGGCCAACAACAAAACGAGCTACTATCCAAGTGCAATGAAATATAAATTTCAGTTCCTGGTGAGTTTATAAAATTGTTCCCTACTCCCTTTAATTTCATTACCTGAAGTTTTAACATGACAAAATTTAGAGTTACTCCTATCTGTTTCAAAGGCCTTTTATCACTGTGTCTACAGTGATACATATACATTCAGATTATAAAGTTTGCACTCTGAAAAAGAGTAAATTAAGCTGTAATACTCCTAACAGTACCATTAACATGCAAGCATATCTGAAGTTCAACAACACTGGAAATTTACACTATTAACATTAGGTATTAGACAGAAATGGTATTTCTGGAAATTGGTTGGTGATTTGCACAATACCACTGTAAATTTTTTACTGAAAGGAAAGAAATAACTGAAAGATCAGAGGTATACAAGCTGCTCACAGATGCTCCTTCCTGTGAGAACAATGCAGATAATGGACAACTATAGCTACAGGCCAAAGCTTCCTTTAGAAATGTAGTACAGGTGGGAGATGTCAGCCTACATTTCCATAGACACATTAATTATCAGCAGCTAATGATCTGCTCCTGGGAGATACTAACCATACTTAATGACTATAAATTATTTAAGGTAATCTTGATTTAACAGGATCACCTGATAATTGATTTCTTAATTGATGCACAGATAAATTATTACTTTAAATATATTGATAATTACTATTTTTTAATAACCTGACTGTATTGACAGAAATATCCAAGTTTCATATTTTACCCATTAGGGTATTCATCAATTTTTTCCAAGATATTCCTAACATATTCTTGCCTGTCAAAACTGGGAAGGGAGGAATTGTCATTAATGTTTTAATTGTAGTATTGCTATACTACAAATTCTCTAACTGAAGCAAGAAATTCTATGAGATGTCAACACAGCCTCCAGTATCTTTGGTTAGGGCATCACTTTGTCTTCAAGACATGCAGAAAAATTCAGATGTAAATTTCTCTCATTTTTTCAGTTTCAGCTTGGAGAACAGTGTCATAGGCCTTTTTATTTGTAGCTCTGCTGTTCAGGAAAGAAATATCTTGACACTGGTAAACATAAAAAGTAAATTGTTGTAATGAAGGTGTTTGAGCTACATTTACATACTGGGAAAATGGTGGGGAAATGGGAGAACTTAGAATAATTAGTAGGTATATCAGTAGTTTTAGTGCAAAATTAATTAAGCTTTAGATAAAAGTAACTATTTTTTGTCACATCTCTGTTTTGGAAATACTGACATTAGGTCCTGTGCTACTTTCTTGTCTCATGAATACACAACATACACGGAAATACACAAAAAAGGCAATTCTTTTGTTACTTTGGACTTAATATTGTTAATATTGTTAAAAATTAGTATATTTAATATTACTTTAATAGTAGTGGATAGAGAGGCAGGATTCAAAACAAAACCATTTTGTGATCTTCAGATCAACAGCTCAGAGTGAGTGCTGCAGACAGGCCCCTTATCCTCTCGGATGTAAGCCATGAAAACAAAACAATAATCTAAAAAGATAAAGTCTTTACCTTAACAGTCCCCACAAGCCTGTGAGTAAAAGCCTTTGCTACCTGTGACTGTGTTTTACAAACTTCTTCAGTTATTTTTTTAATTGATTCCAGCTGGAGATGTCCCTGACTTAAGACCACAGGGAAAATAGTCTCATAATACCTAAACATTACAAAGAACTCATTAAGCAAAGATCCTGAGCAGTGACCTGTCAGAAAGACCATGGAGTCTGTTCAGAGAGCTGTGCTATGTGATAAAAGCTGGATAAAGTTCATAACTTGTGATTTTACAGTTTCCGTGTTCCGACTGAAGCAGACAGTGCAACTTAATTACTAAATTTGCACTTTAGCAGAGTTTAAGACCTGAACAACCAAACACCAGGAGAAATTCCAGCTCCTGAGTTTCAAATTACTGTAAAATAACATATTTTGAAGTGTTCAAAAGTATATTTTTGGGGGTGGGGCGGCTGTTTTATTTACTGCCCTTCGTCACAATGTATTTTCTTTTTCGTTAGGGCACTATCTGACAAAAGAGCAGATCTATGAAGTCTGTGCAAAATTTTGTCCTCCTTCAAACTCCTGAAATCAAAACTTGGAACTACCATGTATACAATGAAATTAATAGTGTTCATGAAAATTACTTTTCAACCACTTCCAGCAGAAGTCATGAGGAAAACTGCATTACTATCCCTTTCCTCCTTAAACATCAATAAACATTTTTCTTCTTTAAATTTCTTGTTGCTTCTTGGCTTCTAGAAATGTACTACAGAAAACAGTTTTTACCTGCTCTCTTTGGAGAACCTACAGTACGCCGTACGCCTGGCTGAAAGAAAAAAAAAAAAAAAATTAATAAAGTATACACAGGAAATAATCAGAAGTAGATAAGTGTTTATACTTCTGAGCAGATTTATAAAGTAAAAGAAAAATTAAAGTCAATATTTTATTTTTGCCTTATTTTATGCTACCATGGGTAAGAATTTCTATTCTGATTTTTGTCATCAAGGTCTATTTTGTTTTTCTGTTACCTGTGTGAATGGAAATAAATATTTCCCTTTTTTCCCTACATGATAATAATTTATTGTTATGAAAACTGGTTGTTCAAAACACACCTTAATTAAATGTTTTTTCCAAATAATTTGATAACAAGATCTACTTCTTTCCTCTGAAAACATACCTGGCTGAAGAAGTACAGGAAGAGTTAACTTGTAAGGTTGGCAACCAACAAACCAACAACAAACAAACATGCTTGCACAATGATCCTGCTGTAGTAATAGATTATACAAGCAGTTAAAGTGCCAGTGAGTATACCTGTCATATTTTTTGAATGGCCATTGACTTGGCTGGCTACAAATTTAAGGAGAAACCTTACTTCTCAGTCTTTAAAAGACAATAATCCATCTTTATTAGCTTCTTCCCAAGCTAGTTGCCAAACACTGACTGCGGGAACAAAGGTACAGAATAATTCTTGATATTTATCAAAGTCTAGACAAAAAATGAAACAATATAGATGTCAGTGTGTTTAAAAGTGTCATGAAACAGAGGCAACTGTGAAGCATCTTTGCTGGAAGTTAGTTTCATTGTGGAGAACCTTTCATGCCCAGCAAGCTTTGAGAGAGAGAACAGGATGGACTGTACAACCACTCTACAATCATCAAGTATATATTTTTAAGATGCCAGTGTTACTCTTACAGTGCCAGAACATGATTAGGAGCCAATCTGAACTACAAGAGAAACAAAATATTTCCTAACAGACCTTCCCTGCTTGTGTCTGTGAAATAAGCATGGTTGAAAGACAGAGTATATTTCATTGTTGATCAAATATGCAGATTATTATATGTTATATTGTGCAATAGATTTCATTATTGATATATATTTTCAGTATATCTATATATCCGCATAAATATATCAGTGTATGTATATACTACAGACTCAGCTGAACATAAGGGATTTTGAATTAGTACAATTCCACAGTCATATTCTGAGTAAAAAAAATAAAAAGAAATGTAAGCATACATGACTACATTAAACAATATAACTGTCTCCAAACATCTTCTCTACCTGTCAATACATTAAGATTTCATATCTAAATAACTGAGTCCCTGTAAAACTCAGCTAGTCAGATATGCAGTTATGGCTTGGATTGTTCCTGCACCTTGGAACACAGAACAAATTACCTATTTTACAGTTTTTATGACAATTACTGATAGCCATAGACTTGCAATGTATATTATAAAAAGAGTGCAACATCTAGAACCGTACCTAGCCTTCTAACACATCTACCTATCTAAGATCATCTCTGGCTAGCATTTGAATGTAGAAAAAAAATATAAGTACACCATGGACTTGTCCACTGATTAAAAGCAGAGTACTGAGGAAACTGTTAAGTTCAGCTTCTGAACACAGCACATTCTTATAATAGCTAATAAGATCTCTATGTCAAAATAGCAACAAAAAAGTTCTGCCTGAGGCTGGATATATTTTTCCAGGGTGAACATATTCTGTGCTTAATAAAACAAGTGATGCACAGAGGAAATAAAAGATAAATATCAAAATTGTTGTTACACATAGTCACTCAGGCCACTAGCAGAAAAAAAAAAAAAAAAAAACAAACTAATAAGCAAAGTTTCCTGAAAGCTCTTTTTCCTATGTATTTTCATGGAAAAAAAATTTAAATATTCAGTTATATTCTTCTTACATCTACATATAGAATAATGCACTTAAAGAAAACTCCTTGTCACTTCCAGTAAAATGTTGCATCTGAGCAATAATACTACCCATAACATCAGATGTTAGTTTAAGAGAATGTGGATATCCCTTAAAAGTCACTGCATGTTTTGAAAAATGTCACTGTGTATCTGCACCCCACTGAGCATTGTATCAGTCTTGTCCCAGAAGGTGTGACCTCACAGGCAACATACATGGAAATATGCCACTTTTCCTCAAAAATCTCCAAAGAAAAGATAGCTCTGCTTTTGTTTTGCATAAAAGGAAGAAAAAAAAATCCCAAATTTCAATCAGTTATTGGAAGATATCAGTATAAGTAGGTAAAAAAAAATAGTCACTATTGGTAAATTTTCCTGTGTGAAACAGCTTGATCTGTTCAATTTAGCATCAGCTGCTACAAAATGAAAGTAAAATCAGCTTTCTGCAATTTTTATAAATGCTTTAACCAGCAAAGTATCATCTGCTTATATAAACAAATACCAAATCAAATTACACAGAGCAATATTACAGCTAAATATTTCAAAATAAACTAATTTTAATCTCTTCTTGGCACATTATAAAAGGTGCCATAAAAGTACATGCAAAAAAAAAAAAAAAAAAAAAATCAAATTTGCATGCCTAATTCCCTTTCTTAGAAGTACTCCTGTACTTAACCACTGATATGAGAAAAATACTGCGCTTTATGTGTTCAGTCAGACTCTGCAGCCTGACTATGTCTGTCACAGAGGGATATGGATCGTGAACCCTTTATTTCCTCTGCTAAGCAATAGCTTGTAACAAAAGACCTCCAACACAATGAATTAGTTTGCTTAGTCTCTGAAGAAATAATGAGCTTGAAAAAAATTAATAAAAATTATAACCTCATTAAGCAAGGGTAAACCTCATTAAGCAAATTCTTACAATTAATTGTTTTCTCCACTATAGAAGAAAAATAGGGGTTTCTGGTCTTTAACTCATTAGAACATAGATGGGTTTATACTACTGTTTTCAAGCACTGCAACTTCTCATTTGACAGTGGCACTAGAAAATACCATCCATTTAATCAGGATAAGATTTGTAAGTACAAGATTGAGGAGATTAGCCTAGAGTTAATTATAATTCCAAAAGTTCTCAATGAACCAAAGGAATACTTCTCGATCCTCCTGCAACATTATTTTCCCTGTAAAATGGCAGAAGCCATTTGAGAATGGGTCATTAAATACACATCATTTTCACCTGCAATTTAAACAAATCAAAAAAAATGAAAAGGTCATCCAGACTGGTGACAGCTGAAGTGTAAGCTGACTGTTCACTGGCACCAGTGGAGGAGTAGTGGTTACATATAAAACAGAAAGGTCAGCAATGGAAAAGACATTAAATTCAAGTTTAAAACATTTATTCTTAGAAACAGGATTCCTGCACAAACTCTAAAAGGAATCTGAGAACACATTTGTTGCTAGCTATATGCCTCTTGCGCACCATTTCACTGCTTAGCAACAATTAACTTGGATTTTGTGATCTTCAGGTTTTGTCCACTCCCCCCCCCCAAAAAAAAAAATCAAAAAAAAATCTATTTCAATAACTATTTTAAGTTTGAAAGTTTCATAATAAGGATGAAGAATGTCTGAAATACAACGTATTTCCATGTAGGCAGAATTTCCAGTGTGAAAAATATTCATTCAGAAGAATTTATTCTTGCAGCTTGCTGGCAACAAGGGTCACTACTCAACATATCCTGGAGTCCTTTTTCAATATAAATAGATAATAGCTGGGCACAGGCTATTTTCCTCCAGCATTTGACCACATGCACACATTGCTAATACAGACATAACACAATAATGCAGTTTTTAAATTGCTCTCAGAAGCAGAGACCTTTGTAGCTTTTGCCAAAACAGGGCAGGAAAATTTAAGTTAAGTGTATTTTTATGGAGAAACTGCAAAAGGAGTGGATGTGGAACATTCAGTGTATACTATTGACACTAATTGCAAGAGAAAGTTTTGGAGTCTGGCCACTGAGCATGCCTTCGAATTAATTATTTCCACTAACCAGTTGTAAGAATTGGTATGTGAATTACTATGGAAACTTAATGTGCTGCTTCTCTATTTTTAGTATTTCCAAAACAAAAGTTTAAGAATATCTATCTTCTTCTGTTTTATACAGTAAATTAAAGGAATTATCTTTTTTAATATTTGATTTGGCTTGAAAATTTTCAGGCAGCCATGACAACAGTGTCAGTACCAATATTCAACTTAGAAACAATAAGGATAATATGTTTAGCAGTGGAATGTGAACCTTTAATGGAGCAGCATGTTCTGACCCAGTGTAACTTTGATGAGAGCTCTCTGACTTATGCCGTATTTCATTTGTGGTAAAAGCCCTTACTCCCAGAGGCGCTCCATGTAATCGAGCTTTTAGTGAAGTAGGATGAGTCAGTGATATGCAGAGCAGCTGTTCAAACCTATTTAGATAAGAGAGAACACACTGCCATAAGCCAGAGAGTTTTTTACTCAGATTCTTAATAAAAGCTATTATGAGCGAAAGAATTTGATGCAGTAATAATTGTAATATTTGAGCAAATTCAGATTGGTAAGCAGCTTTATTAAAATATGCTGTGCTCCATCAGAAATATATTTAATAGTACTGTTTCCAAGTCTGAGAAGAGTAGACATCTAAAAGAGGTTCCTATTAATGCTTGCATAGGTTCAAGCTGGAAAGGACATGACAAAAACCCTTTTGCAGCTTTTAGCATTTTTACTTTTGACTTTTCTGAAATGCAAGGTTTTAGCATCACCACAGGATAGTGAAGCAAACCAACACAATTCTGTTAAATTTCAAATAGATTTCTAGTTTTGTTTTAAATGAAGCACAGGACTAGTATGTCCAGCTTAACAATTTTCTTCAAGCTCATTCAGCCATCTCTAAAGGCGTGGCAATACATCAGGTAAATCTGATTGTTCATTAATGTGAAAATAGCTTGTAAAGCACTTGATTCTTCTACATTTAGGGAATATTGAGCAAGGTACATTTTTTGTCATGTAGTTAGTATAAGCTCTGCAAATAGAGGAACAGCAGCTTCATGCTACCAAGGTAATTGAACGGGATGGTCTGATATAGAAGAAGACAGTATTCTGCAGGAGAGCAGAAAGACCTAAGATGTCTTCATCCCATGCTCTGATAGTCCTTGTCATCAGACACATACATGCCCATCCCTATTGAGCACAGTCTCTTTGGCTTTCAGACAAGAGGAGTCTCCCCTTTCTCTGCACAGACAAAAATGCATAATGTACAGGCACAGACAGTAACACACTGACACCTGATTCTACTTTCAGCTGCCCTGAAATAATTTGAGTTCACTGAGAACACTGTTAATTATAAGATCAGTTACCGTATTAACATATGTCCAGCTAGTGGCCTACAACAAAATCAAACAAAAAGGCACATCTAAGAACTCTATTACAGTTATTGTCTATTCTGCTTGAGGCACTTACTGAACACAAGAATACCCTATATGTCAAGGGGAAATTTCTTACTTCTCATAAGGGAAACCCAAAGCTTTAGAACATAATGGAAAGATTATGGCCATGCTTTTTATTAATATATTCGCATCATGCTTTACCAGTTTATGTTTGATTGCAGGGTTACCTAACTTCTGGTATGTTCATAGCAGGGGTAGAGGATAAAATAACTAAGGCTGAGCCATCACTGTTTTCCTCTAAACTATTGTATTATGAAAGTATATCATACATGAAAATAGAAAACATGCTAGGAACAAGCTACTCACATTCAGAAAGAAAATCACAGGATCTGAGCTGCAGTTTGTATATGGAGAACCGTACTCAGAGCTGAACTTTTGCTCATATTTGCAATAATTATACAAAGTTATCCCCAGAATTTTTTATGCTACCCTGCAATTGAATGCAGACCATTCCTTCAGAGAAAGTCTCTGGAGTTTAGATTACAGTCCTTTTATACAGAAAAAGAAGGAAAAAAAGACACAAATATTACTATAGTCAAAGGAGGTTCTTCAGCTTTTACTTGACCATTTTTCAACTTTTTCTTTCTGCTAAAATTATGTTATTGCTAGAACAATTTGAATACCTCCTCCTCTTCCTTCTACTTTCACCTGATATAATCACTATGGTCAATAAGCAGGATGAATCAGAGCAGGTTTTTTTCTTGGTGCAGGAGTGATTTTTTTGTGCAAGAGTGCATTTACGCATGAGAAACGTAGAAATAATCCCCAAAAAAGGAGAAGGATAAAAGGAAGTAAGCTACATCAACATGGCATCACAAAATATCAACTGTAAGCAATGTTTTGTCAAAGAAAGTGAAATGCAGGTTATATTATTCAGGCTTATCTATACATAACAAAGTCTATAAATACGCAGTTCAAATCTTGTATTTTGTTACAAAATGTGGAACTCCCATAAAACAGAATGTGTGAGGGGCCAAGTTCACCAAAGGAGGAAGACATACAAGTTTTATTTCTCTAGTGAACTCCAGTAAAGTACAATATATATATATATATATAAAATAGAATGCCTACCAGCATTCATGGCTCTGCATTATTAGACAACAGAGACAGTCAGTACTGCACACAGCAGAGCATGGGGCAAAGTTTCTCCAGCAACTAGAGCTGTGATAACTGGAACCAAAAGCAAGACACATATGGAAAAGCAACAAAGCACAGCCCAGTGCAAGGCTGCATTTGGTTAACTAACTCTCAGATGAGAACAGTTCTTTGTTGTACACTTTAGTAAGACACTTTTTTCCCTTCTTTTTCCTGCTCAGATAAGACTGATAACTTGTTTCTCACATTTAGTTCAAAGCACAAGTCAAAAGATTTATCTTTTAAGTCAAGCAAGCAGGTCCAAACAGGCCAGGCAAGAGGAGAACCTTGGAAGAGGAGACCTCTTTTTTTTTTTCCCCAAGTCTATCAACCTTGCTGAAGGTAGCAGGGAAGGGAGAAAGGGTGGGGATTCAGGACAGGTGGCAGCAAGTATCATAGAACAGTTGGGCACATGGTATTATAAAAACTAGAAACATCAAATCATGAAGGATCTCATATTAGGTTTGAATAAATTTTCAGCTAATTGAGTGAGCCTATCCAGGTGCTTCAAAGCACTTCCAAATAATTATTATTAGTCCTTCCATCAGTCAGTAGCTTTTCAATGTTTAAAAACATCAAGTCCATTTTTCTGGTAAGATATACCATGATTCCTTTATACTATGTATCCATGATGCTTTGTCATGTGGTACATTTGCTTTTAATTTCTAGCATGGAATGCACATTTTTTTATATAAGCCCCAGCTTCTTACAAATGGTTTCAACTCAGTTGGATCCACTGTGAATTCTCTCTAGTTTTGTTTTTTTCGTACAATTTATTACATTTGCTCTTTCAGCTTCACAGAATTTCACCTTCTATTTCTACTTTGTTGAAAGGGCAGCTCCTATAAGGCACAGCATTCTTGTTGGTTTTGCTTTGTTTTTTCTTTAGTAAGAAATATCAAAAAAATAAATTTGCATTTAAACAAAAATATTTAATTAATTATTACCGGTTTAGCCAATAAAAGTACTTTCTTGTAGATGATTCACAGAGAAGTAAGAAATAATGTCAGCTCCCTAAAATATGAAAGAAATCATAACATCTTGAGATTGCATCACCATGTTATGTTGTCCTCTGGATGGAAAGACAAAATACGGCTGGGATAAAGTGAGGTGAGGTGGAGGAAGAAAGGATACCTGCTTTATTCCAGATGGATCATCGTGTTTCACCTCACCTTTAAAATCTACTTGCTCTCAGGTGCAAATGAGGGAGTATCTCACTTCATGCTCTCTGAAAGATTTTTAATTTTTCAGGACCGCTGGCTAACCTGAGCAACAAGTACTATTCTGAATAAGATGAGCAGAAGCTATCTCACATTGCAGTTCAAGAGGGAACTGTAGGAATAATCAGCTACTGGATATTCAAATGTGTTTTTCATAACGTCCCATGACATCTCCTGGAACTAAATACCAATATTTCTTGAGTGTCCTGGTTTGGGGTAGAGCAGGACTAATTCTGTTCAATGATTTTATTTTTCAGCTAAAGCTCTTCTAATTAACGTCACTTTCTGAAGTTAACAGCATATTTTCGCAGACACTGTCTGCTTCTAGCAGTGATAACATGTTGGGAAGTTGCTCTGGAGAAAAGATGCACACTCCAAGGGGTCTGCAGACAAATCCATTTATTGCCAAGTTTTACAGCCTTTTCTAGAAGACCAGAGACAGCCCCCCAACCCCCATAGGTTAACAAGCCTGTTCACACGCCTAAGCTGAGCTACAGATTGGATAATAATCACTGTCCATGCTCTGTCCATGCGCCCCGTCAGCCTTTAGAATTGTTGTCCTCAGCTCTGCCCATGCTTACATTCTTGTCCGGGCGAGCTGCCAGCGGAGCCCCCGTATCTCCTCGTTGTTTTGCTCCTTTCCTAATTCAAGGTCGTTTCACGGACTTTCTCAGGCCTATGAGAACCTTACTGTCTGCACTGATTGTCCATGCTCAGTAAAACACATCACCCTGCTCTGCAAGTCACAATTCCACAATAACACTCCATTCTTAGAGTTACAACCAAAGATTGGTGTGCAGACCTGTTTTGCCAATGACCAGGCCC
>NW_008595178.1:380-9430 GCF_000691845.1 Merops nubicus | reverse complement strand
GGGGGCAGGATGTGGTCCCCGAGCTCCAGCAGAGCTTTGCTTTGGGGCTGGGAGAGGCTCCGGAGGGCCCTGAGTTCCGCCAATGCTCTACGGCCCCGGTTCCCCTCCTGTGATTTTCGGGTATGTCCCCAACTCCATCCCTCCTCTCGTGGCACGTCCTCTCCCCGTGTGGATGAGGATTTGTTGTGGAGGAATCCTGCCGTGTACTCTGATCCCAAACACCTGCCTTGGGGTACCCTTCATTTCGTGGAGGTGACCAAGATGGGGCAAGGCAGTGAAGAACTGCACTCAGGAACGCTTGGTGGGGTTGGACTTTCTCCTCTTCACATTCCAATGTGATAGCTCAGGAGATTATTTTTTTACAAATACTCATTAGTTGAGTCACATTAGCAAAGCCAGAATACCAAGAGTGCATTTTGTCACCTGCCTGAAGAGCGATGCCTTTAACTCTGTCCCTTGTTGACTCAGCCTAGAGCTCAGCTGTTTGCTTTGGCATGTTTGTCTGGAGCTGCTCTGCAGCGTGCTGCGTTTACATCAGTCCACAAAGGCAGTCTGGCTGCAGAACAATGAAAAATTCCTGCTTACTGGCTTCTCTGCACTTGGACCTACCCAACCAGAGTGCCTCTCAAAGCCTGGCTATCAAGTTGTGGAGCAGCACTTCTCCCATCTGCCCCTGTTCCACCTCTCACACAGGGACACGTGGCCAGCAGGACTTCAAATCTAAGCCCAGGCAGTTCTCCTGCTCATCTTCCTCATTCACCCTCCTTCTCTTAAACATGCCCTGATGTTAAGTCTAGCTCGAGGTCCCACAATCAGTCAGGTCAGACTCAGCAGCTCTGTGGCTCTGTAATGTGACAGTGAGAGGAGCCCCAGGAGCTCATTCTGGTTAATCTCCCCTGGAGAGGGAACTGGACCATCTTGCTCTCAGGCAGGCAGCCTTCAGATAACAAGCTGTTGCCATGTCTCTCCAGGATCCGTGTGCCTCACAAAGGAAGGCCTTGCTGAGTCCCAGACAAAACCAGTCCAAGGCTGCTGGCTCATACTGGTACTTGCAGCACGCTGGTGTTGGAGAAGAACCACCTGTCCTCTTTGCACAGTGTAACTGGTGGCTGAGAGCCGTGGGGTGAGGGTGTGAAGAGGGTTGTTGCTTCTCTGTCAAGTTAAAAAAAAAGTTAGATTTAAAAATTCTTTTTCAGACTTGACTTCATCTGTCAAAATGGAGCTGGACATTCAGTGTGAGGAGATGAGCCCGTCCAGATGGGCTGAGCTGCTGTCCAGAATGAGGACCTGCGAAACCATCAGGTACTAACTAGTTGCATGTCTTCTAAGTAAGAACTGTTGTGTTTCTCTTCTGTGTTTTTCATTTGCAGAACTGTTCACTGGTGGCTTAGAAATTGCAGAGTAACAGGATTCTATTTTTACCCAGAAAGTTAATTTAAAGGAGGTGGGGGTGCGTGGGGGCTGCAGGGCAGATGCTGTCAAGTAGCTGTTACCTAACAGCCACACACAGGCCACATGCCATCAGCTTTTAAATCTTCACTTGGCTTTCAAACACACCTGCCTCCTGTGCTTGAGCAAACCAGCGTGGGGAAACTGTCTCCTGGAGTGCAAGCCGTAGGACAGGGATCAGAAGAGTTGCTCCAGCACTCCCCCTCTACTCCTTGGGGACTCACACCCCGTGGTCTGGCATTGTCTTGCTTGGGCTGGAGAGCATGGGCCACTTCAAGCCAGTGATGGCTTGGAGGGCATCAGACAGGCAGGCTGAAGGTGACTTGCCTGTGCTTTGCAAAGGAGAGTTTTGCAGGCAAGCTTCCTGGGCCTGACCTGGACTTGCCAAGGTCTGCCTCGGGCAGCAGCAGGCGGTGGGGAGGCTGTCCCTGGGCAGGGGCTCCAGTCACAGTGGATGAGAGCAGCTGTGGCAGGGACTGTTAGTCGGTGTGGAACAGTCCCACTGGGAGCCAGGTCTTCGTGCCAGAGGGAGAGAAGCAGGAGCCTACTGGAGCCTCAGTTCTCCTAATGTTCTCTAAGGAGAATTGGCCAGGCAATGTCTGGGAGCCCTGGTTGTGCCTGGGGCTGTAGAGCTCTTCACGACACCTTCCTTTTGCTCCATGTTGTTCCTGCCTCCCTGTGTACACCTTCCTACCTGTCCTGGGCTCCCAATCCTTGGTTCTTCTGTTTCTGCTCCCCCCATCAGCAGCAGCCAGAGGAGTGCTGGTGTGTGGTGGGAGCAGCCTCTGCCACGCTGCCACTCGCTGTCTGTGTTCCCGGGGCCACGCCAGGGGCAGAGGGTGGTGCAGGGCAGCGTGACTCACCTTGTGCCAGCCCCGCTGGGCACCGTGCAGGACCCGCCCAGCACCTCCCAGCTGCCTCCCAGTGAGCTGTGGGTGAGCTGTGGCATTACACACCGGGTGGTTGGTTGCTATCAGTGTTTAAATGAAGGTGTGTCCTCCACCTGCAGCCCTGCCAGGGGGGATGACTTGAGTCATGTGGCCTCTTCTGAGCAGCAGGGAGGAGGTCTGTGGCTTGGGGAGCTGCCATCCAGCCCCTCCTGTCCTGCAGCCCTGCAGGGAGCAGTCTTGGTTTGGGCCAGACGTTGCCCAGCAGGTCACGCCCATGCTTAGGGAGGTGTCAGGGAAGGCAGAGGAGTCAATTGCTGACTTTGCTTTCGTGGGCAGTGCTCCAGCAAGGGAGAACAGAGCAACCCTGAGGACTGAAGTGTTCCCTCCTTCTCTTTCAGGATGGATGACTGCAATCTCTCCAGCAGTAACTGTGAGGATCTCTCCTCCATCATCAGTACGAATCCATCCCTCACAGAGCTGAAGCTGAACAACAACGAGCTGGGAGATGCAGGCATCCAGCACCTGTGTAAAGGGCTGCTGACACCAAACTGCAGCCTGGAGAAGTTGTGGTAAAGCCCCATTGATTGTCTTGCTCTAACATGCTTGCAGTCTGCTGCCAGTGAAGTCAGGAGGTGAACTGGTGTGTGATGGTGATGAGAGCCATGCTGATGCACCTCAGCACTTACCTAGGCCAGGGGGTTGGAGAACCCCAGACACTTTTATCCCAGTGATAGGTTTATTGGAAGACTCCATATCATCCGTCTGTCTTCCTTTGTCTGTCAGCACAGGGAGGGAAGGACAGGCAGGGTTTTCCCAGCCAAGCAAAGACTTTCTGTAGACTTCCTTCAGAAGAGGTGGCAGGTACTGCCCCAGCCCAGGCAGCTGGATTATCTCTTTAGGCAGGTTTAAACCAAAGAACGACCACCAAGGGCCCCGCTCTGCTGTTAGCATGTATCTGATGTTTCCACAAATGCATCTTCCAGGGGCCTCTTCTGCTGGTTGTAAGCACAGTGCTTAGCATCTGGTCCAGTTTGCTCACTCCTTTCTCTAGGAGCCAAGCAAAGGGTGTGAGCTGTGAGCCTTGGCTTTCCAAGAGCTGTCAGTCTTCCTGCAGTCTGCCAGGCTGGCTCTGCCCCAGGCCTTGTCTTCTCAGTTGGAGCAAGGGCAGCCAGTGATGGTCCAGGGTCAGCTGTCCTGCCTGCTCCTCCCTGCAGATGCAGCCTCCTGCCCCCCTCAGTGTGGTACACCAGCTCCAGCAGTGACCGTGGTCTGCATGCCAATCCTTGGTGTTAACTCTAAACAGGGAGTGTTATCACTGCTAGAAGCAGACACTGTCTGCAAAAAGAGGCTGCTAACTTCAGCAAGTGCAGTCAGTTAGAAGAGCTTTAGCTGAAAAGTGAAATCACTGGACAGAATTAGTTCTGTTCTACCCCAAACCAGGACATGGGTCTTCAAGAAGTAACTGTGATACTCTGTACTGGACGACCAGCACAAGTTATTTTTCAGAGCGTTCATCCTAAGCTTCAAACTTTGCCAGGTGCTCAAGTAACAGACTGCATTAGGCTGTTTCAGTTCTGCAGGAACATAATTATCCATTTTTGGAGGTCCTGGTAAGGTGCGTTAGGGAATAAACAAGCAACCAAACCCAAGTGAAACTCAGCACCACCATGCACGACACCTCTCTGTTGCCAGGAAGTCTTGTCCAGTGACTGACTCTCCACAGTGATGCCGGCGTGGTGCCTACACTGCCTCTCCCAGCCTGAGTGCTGAAGGATCAGCTCCATAGATCCTTCTGGTAGCATCCCTTTACATTTCTAAATGACATCCAGGGATTTACACCAAGCTGGGCAAGAGTTTTACTTTTAGCTACCCTGGATCACATTTCCAGAGAGGGCAAGAAACCCTGAGCTGCCATTGCTTTATCTCAGGGTTCAGCCTTGTGATCATAGAGTGGTTTGGAATGAACCTTAAAGACCATCTCGTACCACCCCCCTGCCGTGGGCAGGGACACCTCCCTCCAGGTGATGAAAACACTTCTAGGAAGCAGTTGTGGTGCTGCTTAACGCTGGGTGGAGTGTTCTGCTGGAGGTGCTCTGTGGGCAGGCATGCTGCAGGAAGCCTGGGAGCTGTGGCTGTGCCACAGGTAGGGCACTGGCTGCTGGAAGGTTTTGGCCCCCCTGGGGAGCAGCAGTACTGACCTGGGCGCGGCGCTTCCGAGAGGGTTCCGCGCCGTGCTGCCCTTCCCAGGCTCTGAGCTCAGCAGGGGGCTCTGGGGAGAGCCCCCGTGGCTGTGGGGGTGCACTGCCCTCACCCTGGCTGCCCTTCTCTGCAGGCTGCAGAACTGCAATCTGAGCAGTGCCAGCTGTGAGACTCTCTGCGCCGTGCTGGGCGCGCTGCCCACCCTCACAGAGCTGCACATCGGGGACAACAAGCTGGGACCTGATGGAGTGAAGGTGCTGTGTCAAGGGATCAGGAACCCCAACTGTAAGCTGGAGAAGCTACAGTAAGTAGTCACTGGGCATCTTTGCTCATCACACAGGTCACGCTTGTCTCCCCTTTGAGACAAACAGGAGTGCTCTTGCCAGATGTGGATTTCTTCCTGTTTCATCCGAAATTGTCTCCTGCTTATTGACGCTGGTAGATCCTGTGTGTGTGTGAGAGCTGGGTGTCTGTTCCCATGGGCTTTGTTTAGCCCTTCTGGCAGTGGTGGCTGGTAATGCAGGACCTCTCAGGTCCCCAGGGATCTGATCCTGTTGCACTTGGTCCTTGGTTTATGGCTGAGCAGGAACCAGGTCTGTTCACAGCCCCCGGTGCCTCTCGGGGAGGCTCGGCAGTGAGGCTGAGAGAGTGTTGCCATCCAAATAGCAGAGGACTAGTGTAAAATTGGGGTGGGTAGTTAGTCTTGCTGCAGTCCTCTGGGGTCTAGTTTAAGAATTAACACTTCCTGAAATGAGCAGGGAGATGCTGTTAAAAACTCCTCTGGTTTTCTGGATGTTGACACGTTGCCTCGTCTCAGCTGGTGTTGTCATGTTTTCCACCCTGGGTAATACATGCTTTGTCCAGAGGAGAGGACTAGTGTAAAATTGGGGTGGGTAGTTAGTCTTGCTGCAGTCCTCTGGGGTCTAGTTTAAGAATTAACACTTCCTGAAATGAGCAGGGAGATGCTGTTAAAAACTCCTCTGGTTTTCTGGATGTTGACACGTTGCCTCGTCTCAGCTGGTGTTGTCATGTTTTCCACCCTGGGTAATACATGCTTTGTCCAGAGGGTGTCTTCTGGGTAGAGGGACATGGTGAAGATGGTAATTTTTCCCCTGGACTTCTTTCCTTCGTGCAGCCTGGAGTACTGTGAACTCACAGGTGATGTTATGGAGGCTCTCAACGCCACTCTGCAAAGCAAGCCCACCCTGCAGGAGCTCAGCCTGAGCAACAACGCGCTGGGGGATGCAGCCATCAAGCAGCTGTGCCAGGGGCTGATGGCAACGACCTGCAACCTGAAGATACTACAGTAAGGAAGAGCTGGTCATTGCTCACTGCAGCCAGTCCTGCTGCTAGTCCTGCCATCCATAAGACAAGAAAAATTATTGTCAGGAATGCTTGCAATTTAGGCCACATTTTTTCACTGGCTCAGATTTCTGTAACTGGAAGCTGCAAACAAATGTCTGGGGTTTTCAGTTTTGTGGGGTTGTTTTGAGGGTGTTTTTTTTTGGTATGTGATTGTGAGCTCACTCTTATGCCTGTTGGTAGAGTATGAGCACGTATCCCAGGTTGAGCCTGCAGTTTCAAGGTGTGAGTGCTCACCCATATCTCAGAGCAGAGGAGCAATCGTCCTCAGCAGCTCCAGTTCTTACCCCTGAATTCACCAGCCAGCCGAGTGCATTTATTCAGATCCTTGTTTTACTTCAAAACAGGGGTGCTGGATTTGCCTTGTATCTGGGGTAAAGCCCCTGCAAGGGTTTTGGGGAGGAGCACCAATCACCTTGTGTTGCTCCTGTGCTTCAGCAGGGGCTGGCTGCCAGGGATCCACTCTGTCCTACAGGCAGTTCCTCTGCAAAAGCACGGGCAGCATCGGGGGAGCTTGGCCAAAGTGATCCCTGCATGGGCAGCTGTGAGTGGGTGGTCAGAGCAGAAGTGTCCTGCAGCCTGCTGGAGCACAGGGGTGGGCTGGGGGCTCAGCCAGAGCCCACCTAGGACACCCGTATCCCCTCTGAGCCTCCTGGGGTCCAGCAGTGCCAGTGGAGCTGCGCTGGTCTGCAGCAAGGGACCGGCCTGCAGACCCTTCTCAGCCTGAGCTGGGGCTCTTGGGGTGTGTCTGACACGGGGGGTCTGCAGCAACAGCTCCCAACTGTGCTTGTTTCTGCAGGCTGGAGAACTGTGGCATAACCAGCGATAGCTGTGGGGAGATCAGTGCTGTTCTCAGCAACAAGTCCTCACTGACAGACCTCTCCGTGGGGGATAACAAGATCGGGGACGCCGGGGTGGCCCTGCTGTGCCAAGGAGTGATGCACCCCAACTGCAAAATCCAGAAGCTGTGGTAAGAGCAGGCAGAGGTTACAGAAATCCCCTTCGCAGGCTCTGACCTACCTGTGTTGTGCTGCTGGGCTGCTCCTAAGAGGAAAGTTTCTCAGTTACACCCTCTAGTGAAACAAGAAGGTCTCTACTGCAAATTACTTCTCAGCCTGGGTGGAGGACACCGTGACTGAGCAAGACTGCACTGAAATCACCCAGAACATTGCCATGGCTTCCTGTTGAGCTGCCTGCCTGTTGGAATTGCATGGTCCTGTTTCTTTTTGGTGTTACAAACAGAGCTTTTGGTGCAGCTAGGGGGAAAAGTAAGGAGAAAGCTGTGTGGTGTGAATGGGTTTTGTAAAGGACAGAAGAAAATGAGATGAAAATGATGGGACCAAAAATTCAAAATACTCAAACAGGACTCTGCTTTCTAATCTAAGTCATTCTTGGGGGGAAAAATAATATTTTGTTCTTCCATGCAGGTTATGGGACTGTGATCTCACAAGTGCCAGCTGTAAAGACCTCTCCAGACTCATGAGTACTAAAGAGACCCTCAATGAGCTCAGTCTGATAGACAATAACCTGAGCGACTCGGGGATGGAAATGCTGTGTGAGGCACTCAAGGATCCCAACTGTAAACTCCAGGAGTTATGGTGAGCTGCTCTCAAGTTTCACATGCCCTCTGCATCCTTTGGAGACCTCACTGAAGAAAGCTGTAGGTGAAGTAATGCCCACCAGATAGATCCTCAGCCGTGGTGGTTCCACAAACAAGTTGTGCCAGTTGTTACCTGGAGGATTTAGACTTACAGAGCTAAAGAGATCTGTATTTCTAAACACTGTAGGCACTTTGAGGATCTGCCCCATAGTCATCCTGTTAAAAACAACAGGACACCAAGCATCACTTGCAGAGCTTCTGTCTAGTACCTTCTATTGTGCAACAAATGGCTGCCTAGAGACTTTTGAGGTTTTGAAAGACCTCATGTAGCAGCAAAATGAGTACTGAGATCAAATATGTCAGGTTCTTCACAGGATCCAAACTCTCTCATTGGTGAGCCAAAAAAGGCTCCAATGCTGTGAACTGTTCTCAGCATCCTCTCTGCTGACAGCATCACCTGTTAGGTGGGATGGTCTGATATCAGATGGCCAGCAGAGAATTGTTCTTTCACACAGAACTTTAACAAGCAGCACATGAACTTACCTAAACCACAAGTTCAGCTCCTGTCCCCAGCTGGGTTCTTCCCCTGCCCTGGTGGCCTGGGAGTTGTTGAGGTGCCTCAGGAGCACGTGGTGGATCTGAGAGGGCCTGTGGGAACAGCACACATCACCTCTGCTCATTCTGCCATTTGTGGGCAGGCGTCTGTCCTAGGTGCACCGTCCCAGGAAGAATCCCAAATATGAAGGCTGAGAGAGGTGCTGCTGAGAGAGGCTGGAGCAGATGTGGGCTGAGAGCAGTACAGGGATGGTGGGAAGGCTTTGGCTCCAGTGCTCCCACTGTCTGGGCTCCTGCGAGGCCAGTGTGAAGAAGTGAGCAGTGCCTGGTACTCTCCAGAGCCTCCAGGTAGATCTCGGGCCCCTCTTGCCTTGCAGGCTGCGGGAGTGTGGGCTCACCACGGCGTGCTGCAAGGCCATCAGCTCAGCCCTGAGTGTCAACACCCACCTCAAAGTGCTGCACGTGGGCGAGAACAAGCTGGGAGATGCCGGTGTGGAGCTCATCTGTGAAGGGCTGCTGCACCCCACCTGCAACCTCCAGTCCCTGTGGTAAGCTGCACCCTCAGAAGTCCTCTTCTCTCTTGCTCTGTTTCCCTCCCAAGAAGGGTGTGCAGCGAGAGGAAGAGAGCAGAGGATGGGAGCATGGAAATGTTTTGTCCTTGTGAAAAAATTCACAGCACAAACTCGTTTAACTAGTCCATTAGGAAGTAAATGGAAGCCACAAGTGCTCCCCCTGTGCAATGGTGCATCCAGAGCTGTCTGCAGGTGCTCCCCCAGGCCCCAGGCATGGAACGGGAAGCTCATGGTACAAGACCTCCAGGGTCCAAAGCAAAGTGTGGGTTGGCTGGAGGATCTTGCTCTGTCACTCATTGTAGAGTTTCCTGTGCCCTTCTCTGGACTCACCCAGGGGGTGTCTCTCAGGTGGGACTGACCTCTGGTGCCACCTCTCACTGTGCTGGCCTCCCCCCCCTCCCTGCAGGCTGGGCCACTGCGATC
>NW_008595178.1:0-333 GCF_000691845.1 Merops nubicus | reverse complement strand
CCCGAGCGGGACCTGAGCTACAACTTCCTGGAAGACAGAGTCATCAGGAAGCTCTGTGAAGCCGTGAGGAACCCCAGCTGCAACGTGCAGCAGTTAATGTAAGAGATGCCTGTGGTGCTGCTCGCGTTCCCTGGGGCAGATGGTGAGCTCCAGAGAGCTGGGGGGCTGCGGGGGGGACACACAAGCCCCGTCTCTCTGGAAGTTGTATCTGAGGGCAACTGGTGACTTGAGGTCAAATGCCAGCTGCATGTGGCAAAGCACTCCTTGTCCCTTCCAAGGGATGTGACCAGTCTTGAGCTGCTTTGGTCTGTAGGGCCCCAGGATGAGCAGAAG
>NW_008595177.1:384-716 GCF_000691845.1 Merops nubicus | reverse complement strand
TACTGTAGGGGTCTGCTACAGGCCACTATGATGGGCAAAACTATAGAGATGAAAATCTAGAGATTAAAATCTTTGTTTCAGTTTTTGCATGGCATTTTCTTGTCTCTGGAAAACCATCACTAGATAGAACTGTGTGTACCAGTGCTTTACTGTGAAATTAAAAGCAAACACTACATCGTTCAGAAACATTGATAGGGACACCTCATATATAAAGTGATTGTACAATTAAATAAGGATTATTTCTGAGATGTACTGAGATTTTACTACTTTGTTGGTTACCACTAATTGGGGTTTGCACTGTGCAGTTGCAGGTTTTTTTTTTTTTTTTTAAA
>NW_008595177.1:0-286 GCF_000691845.1 Merops nubicus | reverse complement strand
TAGCTGTGGTCAGGGCTGTAAATGTCCTGAGCTTGGGTTTATCTCTGCAGTGAGGGAGCTGACTCCCAGATCATAATTTTGTTTCTGAGAAATCACCTCTGCTGCTGAGCTCTCAGGCTCTGGTGACATACATACAGTTAAGGACCATGTGTGTATAGGGAATGTTTTTTTGTTTGGAAACAAATGTGGTATTTTTAGTATCTGATAAATGTAACACAAAAAATAATACTTTTTAAATGTACTTTTTATTTATTTATTCATTCATCTATTTATTTATTTATTTATT
>NW_008595176.1:9603-10234 GCF_000691845.1 Merops nubicus | reverse complement strand
CATCCTCCTCGACTCCAACTGGTGGCCCCTGACCGAGTTCGGGATTAACGTGGCCTTGTTCCTGCTGTACATGTCCGCCGCCGTTGTGTACGTCAACGACACCAACCGAGGCGGGCTCTGCTACTACCAGTTGTTCAAGACGCCGATGAACGCGTCTTTCTGCCGTGTGGAGGGGGGTCAGACGGCAGCCATCGTCTTCTTGTTCGTCACGGTCATCGTCTACCTGATCAGCGCCGTGGTGTCTCTGAAGCTGTGGAGGCATGAGGAGGCCAGGAGGCACAGGGAGCTGGTGGAACAGGAGGTGAGCCGGCGGTGACGGCGCTGTGTCCGCCCGGTGCGGTGCCGGGGCGGGGCGCTGGCGAGACGGAATCGTGTCAGGTGTCTTCTCACAGGAGGTCTGTAGGCTTTAAGCGTGCACCGTCACCAGTCTGAACAGCATTTGAGATTGCCAAATGAAATTCGTTTTTAAGGTGGCTGATCCAAATACTTGGGGCTTTTTGGTTGTGTTTTGGTTTTTAAATTCACTTTGCTCCTGGCTCTGTTCTCCTTCTAAGGCTCAGCTCTCTTCCTGCCTCAGCTGATGAAGTACTTCCTGGTGTGGTTTTTTTTTCCAAACAAAGGAAGAACTCAA
>NW_008595176.1:1743-9541 GCF_000691845.1 Merops nubicus | reverse complement strand
TTAAAGCCACCCAGCACTTACTTAAAGACAGGACTTTCAGCAGCACATCAAGTGCTACTGTGAATGACTGTAACACTATGAAATACCGATTTTACTTGCAAGCGAAACTCCAAGCTACTTCTTTAGGGCGTTTCACCTTTCCTTACAGTAGTTATCAGAAAATAATAGTAATAACAGAGTTGGCTAGATTTGGGTGTCTCAGATTTCAGTTAACCTGATCTTTCTCACATCGAGTATTGTGCACTGCTGCTGGCCTTGCCCCGAACTAGAAGCATTCAATACTCACCTGGTTAATGATAAGCTGTAATAGCAGAGAGTTAATTGCTCTCAACCAGAGAATTTAAAGTCATTTGTGTAAAATATACTTGGGGGGGGGGGGCAGGGAAGCAAAACTCTAATATAGTATCAAAATTCATATATGTGAAGCCTACATAAATGCTGACCCCTCCTGAAAACAGGTTTAGGTGATTTTAGTAAGAGAGCTGTAATTTTACAGAAGGTGCTCAGTCACTCTTCCCTGTCACTATAAGTGTTCCTTTATTACTGAAGTTTTACTTAGCTTTATTCCTCAGTTACTTATTTTTCCAACATAAATGATTCTATAATTCTAATCTTCCTAAAGAGAATACATTTATAATGCAGGCTAGGCTGTGGAGGGTGTTGTGCAGGACAGCTGCTGGCTGAGCTGCTTGTTAGAGCCCTGTCGTGTTTTCTAGGCATTGAATCAGGCTGCAGAGGGTCACATGAGTTAATATGGTCTGGAATGTGAAATAATAAAGGAGACTGGGAAGTGGATGGGGTATTTCCTGCAAGCTGTTTCCTACAGCTGTTTTCTGGGTTTTGGGTGGTTTGTTTTCATTCCACCGTTCTTAAACAGTCTTTAAATGAATTGATCTGAAAATATTCCTTGTGCTGAATTTCTTCATACCCAAATATAAATGCAATTCTATGTACATCATGATTTTGAAAAGAAGTTTAGATTTTAAGAGTCTGTGCTTTTGCATACAATTTCTGTTGAAAATAAAACTTTCTGGTTTTTTAACAGATGAGAACACAGTCCTCTTTTCCAGAAAAGAAGGTAGGAAATACTAATTTATTTTTCTGTTTACTGGTATTTCCAAGTGGTTGTTCATTTTCTTGTGACTGTTTTTACTGACCTTTCTATTCATTTACTTATTTGGCTTGGAAGAGATTAGGTTTAAATCTTTAATGTAGCCTGGACAACATTCTCTTACCCAGAAGATTTGGAAGAAGCTTGTAAAGAAGTTACTGCTAGTAACTAGCCTAGAAGTTAGGCTAGGTTGTAAAATTTACTGTCAGTAGCAAATCTGATGACCACCTCATATGTGTGCTTCCCCTCTTTTATGAAGTGTTGAGTTCTGTAGGGTTTACAGAGAGTGTGGAGACCTGGCTGGAGCAGCAGGTCACCCGATGCACTGTGGGTTTCGGTGCCCCTCTTTCCTCCTGGCTGCCTGCTCCATTTGGGGGAGAGCTGGTGAAAGCAGATGGGTGCAGGTGCATTACAGGTCGAGCCTGCTCCTGTTTCTCCAAGGCTGCTCTGAAGACATCCTTGCCTGTTTTGAAGGGTTGGCAGTTTTAGTGCTTCCGCCGCAGGAGGATGCAGTTGCGTAACCCTGGAGATTCTATAGGATCTTAACAGCAGGTGGTGATGATTCCCATAGAGTTTATGGTGTATTTATTTCTGTCTTAAATGGCTCCTGTTAGATACTGTGGATTTCCTCTCAGTGTTTTCTCTGTTGCTTCAGCACTGGATCAGGATCCATTTTTATGTGTTCCAGCAAGAATCCACATGCTTTTGTTTCTGTATCAAGGAGTAAAACTGTGTGGTAGGAAACAAGGGGAAGGGAAACCCCAGGGAACTGAGTGATTCCTGTTCATTCACAGCTTAGATGGGTATCCAAGGAAACTTCCTTAAAATTTTTTTTTAAAGCAGACAAGACAAATATTTCCAAGCCCCAAGAAGTATTTATCTGTCACTGGTATCACTGCTAGGACAAACTAAAGATGGACACCGTGTGAGAAACATTACTGCAATGCTTAACTGATTTTCTAATTACAGTTAGGCTTGTAAGAAATAACTGTGATTTGCTTCCATGCCTTTATTCTTCTACCAATACTTGTATCTCTGTCTTCAAGTGAGTTGGGTGTTTTGTGAATTTTGTATATTCCGTTTCAAATAAAACTGACTTATATTAAGAGCTTTTTTTTTTCCTTTCAAAACAGTATGAAATTGATGACAGACCAAGAGAAGAGGTCACTTACAGACAGTTTAAATCAGTGGAAAGGAAACCAGAACTACTTAATGGACATATTCCTGCAGGCCACATTCCCAAACCTATCGTGATGCCAGACTACTTGGCGTAAGTCACTTGCCTTTGGTGAGCAGACCTAATGGTGAACACTTGAGGGATGTTTTCCACTCAGCACTTCTCATGTGCACACTCATGGTTTCTCTGCCATCCATGTGCCATGGGAACTCATATTTCTTTGTTAAGTTAATGCTAAAAATGGAGAGGATGGGGGTTAGAACCAGTAACATAAATAAAAAATCTTAAATTTTAAAAACCCCACCCAAACCTCAAATGTTAAAACAGAATGTTATCATTTAGGAATTGCAGTAACTGCCAGAGGAATGGAAGACTGCCACACAGACAGTTTAGAAAATAATAAAATACATGAGAAATTTCTTGGTTTTTTTAGCCCCTGAAATGTGACTGACTCTTGTACTTACAAAAGCACTAAATCTGTAACATGGTCCCTTTTAAGGGTGGGTCCTTCCATGGTGAAGTATGAGATCATAAATTACTTTTTATACTATTTGCCATAGACTAGGGCACAAACTGAGACACAGGAAGTTCCACCTGAACGTTAGAAGAATCGTTTTCACTGTGAGGGTGACTGAACACTGGCACAAGTTGCCCAGAGGGGCAGTGGAGTTTCCGTCCTTGGAGATATTCAGAAGCTGTGTGGACACAGTCTTGATCCACCAGCTCTGTGTGGCCGTGCTTGAACAGGGGTTGGACCAGGTGACCTCTGGATGTCCCTTCCAGCAGCCTCAATCATTTTGTGCTTCTCTGACTTCGATGCTTTACATAGATGGAAATTTCAGAAGGTTGTGATACTAGCAAACAATACAGAAATACACTCTCAAGGTAAAAGGTCCATGTGTTTAAGTCCTACCTCTAAAACTAGTCCTTGAAAACTTTTTTTTTTAAGGAAATACCCAGCAATTCAAACAAATGAGATGCGAGACCGGTACAAAGCAGTGTTCAATGACCAGTTTGCTGAGTATAAAGAACTGTCTGTGGAAGTTCATGCTGTATTAAAGAAGTTTGATGAGCTGGATGCATTGCTGAGACAGCTCCCTCACCATCCTGAAAGCTTGTATGTAAGTACCTGTGAAACTGGCTCGTGGAAAACAAGTGTGGTGTCAGGCAGTTTGTGACTACATTCAGCTGGGGCACAGCATCTTCTGATGCTGCTGGTGATGCAGTGGGAGAGAAAGTTTCCCTAAATATGTTATTCCCTGTTTGGTCATCAGTCAAGAATAATAACTTTCTATTAGTTGTTTACATGTTTTTGTGGGTTTTGGTTTGAGGTTTTTGCTAGTAGCTTTCAAGTTTGAGTGAGTTTCAGTTAATGTACTTTCACCATTTCTCAAGTACAAGATTTACAAGTAAAATGCTACAACTGGGATGGATTGATGAGATGAGAATTGTACTTCTGACAAGCATTTAGTACAATTTACATGAACACTCAGTGTTTAAAAACTTGTGGTCTCTTTCATTATTAGGAACAGGAAAGGATATCAAAAGTTCTGCAAGAGTACAGGAAGAAGAAAAACGTGAGTGTTTTCAGCTTTACATTGCTAGTGAGTCTAATGAGTAGCAGAGAGAGTGTAAATAGCCAGCCTGTCTGACACCAGGTACAACTTGCCACCTCAGGGTATCCATAGCTGCTACAGGGCTTTGCATATTTTGTCTTCTAAAACTCAGCAAAGCTAGCACATAACCCACTCCACTCATACCAACAGTTGAGTATGATGATTACATTAGCCAGATGTGGGGAAAAAAAAATCCCACAACAGCTAAGTGTTTTCATCTTCTGAGAGTCTGTCTCATCTCTGTTTCTCTCTGAATAGCATTCTGCATTCAGAAGGTTCATTATTTTGGGGGATCCAGTTCACTTATATTTACTGACTGACACAGCCAATGGATAGATAAGATAACAACAGAAAACACAGTCCTACCTTTGAAAAGAAGTTTTGTAATTTTTTTGTGGCATGGAGCATAGACTCTCAAAAAGTAGTCTTTAGTGTAATCCAAGAGGTTTCACTTTGTCATTCTTGAATGCATGTTGTAAATGTCTACCTGTGTTCCATTACAAACACAGTGAATTACAAATACCACAGGGGTTTTTTTTTGGTTTTTTTTTTTTGGGGGGGTTTTAAATTAAAATTTTGTCTCCATTTTCCTGTAAGCTTCAGTGCTTTTTGGAAAGGAAGGATTTATTAGACGTACCACAACACACATCTAAAATCTAAATTATGTGGTAGGATGTAAATTATATTTGAAGATTTCTGTTTAAGGACTTCTCTGTTTACTAAGTAACTACAGCATATAAAAGCAAAACCTCTTTTTCCAGCCTTTTGTGAAGGAAGGGGAAGCAGGAAATTAGAAATGGTGGCCAGGGAAAGCGTGTTATTTGTGAGAATATTTATACACTGTCCTTAATCAAGAATGTAACTGATAATAGACTATTCTTGGAAGAGACTGAAAGTGTAATGTATTAATGTGAACTTTTTCATATTTTTGGCAGGACCCTGCATTCTTGGAGAAAAAGGAGCGATGTGAATACCTAAAGAATAAGCTTTCTCACATAAAACAACGAATTCAGGACTATGATAAAGTTATGAATTGGAAAGTGGAAACTTAGCTATGCCTTCACTTTGTGGATACTATTTTTGATTTTTTAAATCGAGATGCATATTTTGAACTATTTATTTACTCTCAGAACAGTACACATGGGGATTGTTTAATCACTTTATCACTTACTTAGAGGTTGTACATTACTGGTAGGTTTTGTATGCAGATCCAGTTTTAAAACAATGTAATGAAGTTATCAGATAAATTTAGAAAACCTGTGGTAACATTCTGCTTTTGTTAGACACTATGCAGCCTGGCCTCTTAAATATGAGTACTTTACTTGAAAATACTGTATTTGCAAACTTGCAAAGCCCACCAGAGAAAGCAGTTCTAAATACCATATCAAAAGCCTGCACAGAAATGCTATTAACAATTTTAGATTTTACTTATAGGTGGCATCTTAATGGTACCAGAAAGAGTTGTTTGGCTTCTTTCTGGCTGGGAGTTGGTGGAGTGCTTAATCGTATTTAATAATTTTGGCAAGCCAAAAATGAGTTTAATAAGGTGTTTTATGTTGTGTTTCCAAATGCTCTGCTGTCTGTCAGAAGCTACCTGGAATTGCACTCAATGAGAGATGCAGAATAATTTCCTATTTAAGCAACTGGGGGAGCAGAGTGGGTAAGTGTTGGGGCTTTGTTGTTTGCCTTTTTTTTAAAATTCCTCTCTTTAGAGGTGATGTCTATGTGGTGTTAAAGGAATAGAGGTGCAGGATGAGACTTGTGTTCCGTTACTGTTGCTATAGGCCAGTATGCTCTGTGTCCCTTTTCTGGGTCATAGTAGGAACCCAGGGGTTTAAAGGGAAAACAGTTTATTCATCATCAGCAAGTAACAGGACTTTTTGGGTAGGCAGCAGCTGTTAGTGAATTTGGCATTCAGAGACCAAGTACAGCCAAGTAATTCTCAAGAATTCTCAAGACCAAGACCAAGTAATTCTCATTCAAAGTACAAATTATTAGTAGCTTTTGTAAGGCCAGGTAAAATGTCTTAATAGATGTGTTTTCCAGAGCATATCTGAATAAATTCATCATACGTTTTTGTATTTTATCTTGGGGATAGCTTTGTATATGCAAATGTTTTCATAAACCAGTAAATTTTCTCTTTGTATCCTTTTTCACGTTTGTTTGGTTTTTCTGCTTACTAAAATTGCTAGAAGCATTGGTAGTTTATTTGTAGTTTTCTACAACTGCAATTTGTCTGTTCTGAAATATATTTTAATTTGAAGAAAAAAACCAAAACACCAGTGTAGCCATGTTACTCTGTTGTTTATAGAGTCATTTTATTAGAAAAAGGTGCTGTGATTATGCTTATTAAATTTTGTTAGTGATAATTTTTTTTTCTTTAAAAGAAAGTTTCTGACTTTTGCCTTAACTTATAGGCAAGACATCAGGAAAGCTGTTTCCAGTGTAGAACAGGGGTGGAAGTACCTGCTCTGTTCCTCAGTACTGAAAATGCATTAGTGCATCTTGCTCTGGCAGTTATGTCCCTTCTGGGTTTTGAGCCCTTATTATTCGCACCACAATCCTGCTGGCTACAAACCTACTTTCATGTTTACACAGCTGGCATTCCAGTTTTATCAACCCCTTAGTTCCAAACATTCTAGTGAATAAAGTAAATAGCACAAGAGAAGAATCTGAAAACACAGCACCTCTTGATTTGAAAGCTTTTTGGTCTTGTCTACCTGGAAGGCACCTCAGTATTTTCATCAATCTGCAGTCAGACAAGAGTCAGTGGTGTGCCTTGCTCTGTCACTCTTTTTAAGAGAGGTCCTTGTCTAGATCCCTGCAATCTGCATGACTCCTCACTGTGCACCCAGGTTTCTCTTTTTTTCTCAGTGGGAATGCAGGGCATTGCATCAGTACAAGGAGAAGAAGGTTAACCCAAGATTAAGAGTGAATTGATGTTTATAAAGTGCTAAAAAGAAGCTGTTTTCTTTAGAATGTTTACAATCTGCACCCTTAATAGGTCCTCAGACACTGAGTGCATATAACAAGAATTTTTATCCTTGAGCCTTCCCCGTAGAAGGTGCCCATCTGGCTGCACAGAGCCACAATGAGAAAAGTCCAAAAGACTACCAGTTTCCAGGAATATAATAGTTTTCAAACTGAAACTAAATAAATCAATAAAAGGGCTCACTTTTTGTTCTTTTGTCTTTATGAACAGCTGGATATCCAATGACCAAGATTAACTGTGTCAGCATCTGCATACTCTTTACTGAACTGTAACATTTTTGCAGGCAGCACCCAACAAATGTAACCAAAAATTTGTATTGCATAGTAGGGTGAACTAGCTTTCATGACAATGTATCTGCCAAGGATACTTGTGGCAATGAAAAACCTAATTGATTTGAAATTGTAGAAGCAGCTACCCAGTATCCAGCTTATTAATCTTAAAATTGTGGTGGTATTTGAAGCATTTGGACAATCATAATCTGCAAAATGATTGTATATTCTGTGTTCCTGTCCAGCATTGAAATTCTTGGCCTTGACAATAAAAAACATACCTGTTGTGAAAGAAGTCTCATTTCTCTCTTCCTCTGTGAAAACTGTCAGCTTGCAAACACTTTCCCATTTTAACGTTTTATGAATTGGAGTACCAGGTCTGGCTGAGCTGATTCCCACAGCAGCCCTCCTGGTGCTGTGCTTTTGTGTGGGGAGGCAGAAGGGTGCTGAGAACACCCATGCTGTGATTGTCACTGAGCAGTGCTCGCACGGCACCAAGGCTCTTTCTAACATTCCCCCACAGTGGGATGGGGGGACAGGAGCTTGGGGGAACATAACCAGGACAGCTGACCCCAACTGACCAAAGGGATATTCCAGACCATATGATGTCAGCTCAGCTATAAACCTAGGACA
>NW_008595176.1:0-1712 GCF_000691845.1 Merops nubicus | reverse complement strand
GAGGGAAGATGTGGCTACTCCTTGGTCCTCCGGAGCAACTGCTATGTGTTTTGGAGCCCTGCTTCTCAGGAAAGGACAGACAAACATCAAACGCCTGTTGATGGGAAGTAGAGAATAAACCTTTGGTGTTTTTCTCTTCACTTCCGCTCATGGCATTGCTTGGCTTTTGCTTTCTAATTAAACTGCCCTTGTTCTTACCCACAGGGCTTTTGTCTCTATCTTCTTTTGCTTTCCCCTTTTGCTCTGAGGAGGAAGGAGAGGAAAGGGGGAGGGCGACAGAGAGGCTTGGTGGGCATCACTTGCTCAGCCGGGGCTAACCCACTGCTGCTGGACTTTTTCCTTCTTAAGAAAGGATGTCATGTGAACTAACCAGAGTAGATCAAACTACCAACTTTATTTCAGTTCCTAGAAGCAAATTTTAACTTCTTAAACTAAAGAATTCCTATTTTCCCATCTTCAGTAGCCTTCATTGCCTTTCTTAAAAATATCATGTTTTTTTTCCCAGGTATGGTTTAACTGAAAGATAATTAATTTTTCCTTTGTTTCCCCTGTGTTTACAGATTGCTCCTGATAAATGCAACAGGCTGAAGGATACAGAAGCAGTAAGTTTTGCCATAGCCTTATTTAAGGACATATTACTACTGTTGAAATGTTTTCTTCTCATTTATTGTCTCACTTGGATGCAGAGTGACACCCTTTAGAAATGGATGCCCAGGCACTTTCCTGTAATTCAAGAGGTGGAACCCCACCTGTACCCAGGACAGGTATGATTGCTCTGCAGAGAAATTGGCTAAAACTGTCTCTAGCTTTGATGAGCTGATCCTCACTGGCATGCTTATGAAATGGGCACTTTCAACGACATGAGATGATCCATGCTGTTCAGAATTATTTTGGGTAGAAGCAAAACATGATAACCTGACATCAAAAGACCTGAAGCTAATTTGTTGACCTCTTCTTGTATTCTGATGTTAATCTGAAAAGATCTGAAAATTCTTTCTGCACGGCAGAGTACACTTCCATGTAACTGCACTTTCTTCTTGCTTGCATTGTTGGAAAGCAAACATTTGCAGGCTTTTAAAACTACATGTGATTATAACTAACAAAATGGAGATAATTGTATAGTTCCAGAACCCGCACTGGAGTGTTTTTTAACTATAGATAGAGACCTTGTGGAATTAACAGAACATGTAAAATGGCTGTGATGTAGTCTTTCATCCTGGAAGATCACTTACTCCCTGCTATGTGTGAAATATATGCACTCCAGATGTCATCAGGTTTCTTCCTCTCTAATTGCATAGTTACAGTGACTTTCCTTTTCTGTCACTGTGTGTAGTGACAGGAGATTCATAAAATGTGGAGAATTTGGAGATACATAAAAAGGCATGTGGAAGTACCTAAGAGTTGCTTATACGCATGTGTAAATTATACATAAATATTCATGGTTTTGTCTTTCACAGCAGATCCTGGTGGTTGTGAATGTTGCATAGCTCTGACCCTGTTCTTCTGTTAGTGTGTTCTGCCAACAGATCTGTCCCTCCATTCCCTCACACTCGTGTTTTTCCCTGCTGCCTCATCCTCACTGGGCAAATCCATCCCGCGGCAGCATTTTGATCCCACGTCTTCTCAGGCGCTCTGAGGTGAATCAGTACTACTGACAGTGCAGTTCTGGTACGGAAAGCAATCGTTCTCCAGCCCTAGCGCCGTGCAGCGCC
>NW_008595175.1:23679-27451 GCF_000691845.1 Merops nubicus | reverse complement strand
TGTCCTCGGCCCGCCCCTTCCCCCTGCCCTGGGCCCGGGCCTCAGCTCCCCTGCCTGCGGGGTCTGCTGCGCTGGTTTTGTCACCCCTGAACTCGGCGCCGAGCGCACCGGGACTGCGGACAGGCCTTTTAATCATCTCCTCCAAGAGCGAGGGGCTGCGATTCCCTTCTCCCACCTGTTCCTTGAAAATGTCTTGTGCTAAAGGCTGCAAGGAAGGTCTAAGTCCTGGTAATGAATTTTATAGTTTAATAGGAAGGTCATATGATTTTAATAAGCTGCTACTTGGAAAAATTGTTTTTATAATTAACAGTATTTTTCAAAAAGTTTGAAAGAAAATCACCATATTCTCATGCGTTTGCCCATCAGCACTGCAGCTCCATATCAGCATACAGATACCACTGATTCCGGGAGGTGTTGGCATGGAAACTTCAGCCTATAGCTGAGTCAGAGCTTGCGGTGAATGTGCCGTGCCTCCAGAAAGCTGTCACCTGTGTCCCTCTGCCTGGAACGTGCAGCAAAGCAACAGAGGAGTTCCCGCGTGGTCTCAGAGTGATTTGTGGGGCTGTCACAGATAGTCCATGTATGAGCAGCATGCATTGGCCAGATGTACTCATGACATTATTTTACTCTGACTTATTATTAAACAGCAGCACAAAATCTTCACAGATTGAATTCTTAGAATTTATTTGCATATTTAAACTTTGACCTTTGCTGTTTTACCAGCATCAATAATTTAGAAACAGACTTCTTTCTGTAGCAGCATGGTGATATGTAGAGCTTAGTGTTTCCCTGACGGGTTGGATGTATAAATAGCTGTCTGCCTGCTTAGGTGCAGCAGCAGGGGCCACTTGACCACTGTGGATTGTGGTGTGATGAGACATGAAATCCCCTACCCCCATCTTTCACCATGTCTGTTGCCCATACTTGCTGCTGTCTTTTTGTGTTTTGCTGCAGTGGTACTCAAGCCTTTTTTGCTCTGCACTCCGTTTTCTTTACTGAACTGCAGTGTGCGTATCCTCACAAACAGTTCCTTTGTGGTTAGTTTAAATGAAAACTGAAAACAAGAGGCTTGTGTCTGTTCATCTTGTAGAACCTGAATGGTATAAAGTACATTATTGCTCTTGACTGGTCCCTGTGTTGTATGTGTCATCCCTCTGAGACAGCTCAGCAGCACAACAAACACCAACACGACATTTATTAGGTCATTTCGGAGAGTCTTGGTACGTCAGGTTCTTCTAAAAGCCTCATGAAACAATGTAAAGGAGCATGTTCAGCTCCTGAAGGGGAAATATCTGGCTTTTGCATAAGAACAAGCTCTGGAGGTTGCCTAAAGCATCCTCACTATTACTTTGTTTTTCTGCTTTCTAAAGCAACCATTCTCAATATGACTTTCTGTCATTTTCTCTCTCCCTACCATTGTGCTTGACTTTCTTCTGCTTTCCTCAGGCAGTCCTTTCAATCTTCGGTTTAGTCATCTCAGTCTCAGAGTATAGTCTGCTCTTTAAGGTTATAATGTCAAGATTAACCCCTCAGTGTTGTCATATCCTGAGTAGAAGCTTTCTTTTTACTTTTTTTGGTTTTTTTGACTAAGTTGATATTTATTGAAAAGGGTTTATGTGCTTTTAAATTTTAAAACATGAAGAGGGTAAGATCAGTGAATAAATAGTCTCTGTAATTCTACATCCAGTAAGGATTTTCACCTCTTGCCAAGTTTTTCCCATGTGCAGCACTCAGAACGTAGCTAACAACTAGATTCATCTGCCTGAGTGAAATATGTGTGCATTGATCTGCCTCAGTGAAATATGCTTGTATTGTTAAAGTTCAGTGCTATAGATCTGCCTTTGACAGGGAGATGGATGGACCATTTTAGTGGTAAAACATTTTTTAATGTTGAGAAACCATCTTGTCTACAAACAATAAAGTGATTTCTGGTAACAAATGGGAAAATATTTTTCTTGCTGCAGATTACAGCATTTGTTTTCATTTTCTATGACACATTTTGCTCATTATGCTGCAGGAAGCAAATCCAAAGTTTTATAAAGAACAGCTTATGATGGCAAAACAGAGAATTGAGCTGGGGGCTCGCTGTCATGACAACAGAGAGCATCGGACCCAGGGGAGCTGCTGTGAGTTTGTGTTTGGGAAGGAATCGGGGATGAGGATGCTGCCCACGCCCACCACGTGAGTGGGAATCACCATGTCACTTGTAGAACTCCTGGAAAGCTTCGAGGACTCTGCTGTGCTGTCGCCTCAGGGGGATAAAATGCTTTTTGTGTTTCTGGACATAATTATAAAATAAATCACAGCGTTAAAGGAGGGTAAGAAATGGACTTTGGAGCTCAGGGCTGGCGTTAGTCACTGGTGTGCTGCCCGTGTGCCTGAGGCACGTGTCTGTGTGTGGTGGGCTTTTCCTTTGCTTGCGGTCTTGGGCTGGTTTTGTTTGGGTTTTGGTTAATTTGTGAACAGCACAGACCTCTATGAAGAGAGGGCTGATAGGTAATATTGGTTTCACTTATAAATACTTTCCAGCGTGCCAGTGATTTGCTTTGAGGGAAGAGGATGCAAACTGAATCTTGTTTTGCTGTTAGCGAATGGTGGTAGCTGAGGTGATGTCTGAGAGATGAGCATAAGATGTGTATTTGCCTTCAACTTGGCAATAAGGGGAAGTATAAACTTCCCAAAACCAAAACACACACAGCTTTGCAGCAGTGACACATGGCTGGCAAAACTTGGTTGGTGTTGGAAGGGTTTTTTTGTTTTTTGTTAGTTTTGGTTTGTTGTTTTTTTTTTCCCAAATTTGACATTTTATGTTACTATAGTAGTCTCGGTTTAAGGTGTGGGTGAGTTTTGTATTAAGGCTAATGTGGTCTGTGCCCCATTTCATTCTCAAGACTTGGAAGGAGTCTCTTCAGCAGCTTCGAAGGGTCCTGTCAGAATCACTCCTACAGCAGGTTCATATGTTTGGTAACCTGTTGGTGACAGCACTTAGAAGGAGCAGTTGTCTGTTGCAGCTTTTGTTCCCAATGTTGCCAAACACCAGCATAAGTCTGCTACTGGCTATCTCCTAGATCAGGTTTTGAAGACAAAGACCAAGCCTTTTTCCTAAAGCCCTGAATGTTCTGCTGTAGTACATAACTTAAATTTATCAGGGTCACTGAACCCTATTTAATGTGCTTTCTGGGAAGATGACAGGGTACAAAAGATTAGTTTGTACCCTTCTGTCAGAAGGATGAGGCAGTAATACAAGAGCTCAGTTATTCGTGTGCTGAAGGGTTATCTAGTGATATGACAGATTCACTAATGATACCTGACAGAAGTATTGCAAAGGGATAATTGTAAAAAAACCCTATCTTCCATCATGCAGTGCTTTTAAAAAGAGAATATTTTCTTTTTATAATATCAAGACTGCGGTTTCCTATGTGACAAAATATTGAAGGCAGGTGCCTAGCCAGTAAGTGTAAATTGAATAGAAAGTATTATCACTATATTTTGAAGCAATTTCCTGTCTGCAGAGACTTTTAATTTTGGTGATAGGTTTTGTATTTTAATACTTTTTATTGATTTCCAAACAATTCCAGAACATTGTCACTATCTTGCCTGGGAGATACTGAGGTTGGATGGTTGTTACCTGTGCTCAGAATCACTGTGCCAGTTTACAGCAGCAGAGTCAGGCTTGGGTGGCACAGAAGGGCTTCTCTGTTCACGCCATTGCATTTGAAACAGCCTAACACTTTCTGCTTTCTTTTTTTTGAAACGTTTATAGCAGTGAAAT
>NW_008595175.1:20901-23648 GCF_000691845.1 Merops nubicus | reverse complement strand
CTGCTGAATTTTTACAAGTTATCCTTGTTTGTTGTTTTTAAGGAAAAGTCATCAACAAAGATTTGCGCCACTACTTAAGCCTTCAGTTCCAGAAGGGCTCAATAGACCATAAACTCCAGCAAGTGATCAGAGACAATCTCTACTTGAGAACCATCCCTTGTAAGTATGTAAAGATCAGCCTCATTTGCTCTGTTCCTGCTAACTGTCACACTTTGAGAACTCAAATTGCCTTCTTTCTTAATCTGGTTTATAGTTTTACCTTGCAGCAGGAACTTCTATAAATGGCTTTGCTAGAACAGTTTCTTATTTTAAGTTGCAGTGAAAAGTTGCAGCCAATATGGGCTAACAAATCAGCAAAAACTTCAGCATTCAAAGCTTGGAGTGTTTCAGTAATATTTGTGTTTTACTATTCAGAAGTTGGTTGGTTGTTATTTTGTTAGAATAACCACAGCTGCCATGGAAAATAAATCCTCCTCAGCATGATCATGTACTGCAAACATGTTCTCATTTTTGTCAATTATTGCTTTTTGCATGAAGAGGAATCTGAGACCTTGAGAGGGTCCCTTTCATTAGACAGAGTAGCACAGTTGGAAGGAGTGTTGGAGGAGGGATTTCATGCAGAAAGGTTTGTGTGATGGCAGAAGGTATGGGGAGCTGTCTTTTGCCCACCCTCAGAAGACGTGGTAGTGGCCAGAGGGAGAGAATCTGTGGCCCAAGAAAAGGAGGATGGAGCAGCGCATGGACAGACTTGAACGTCACAGCAAGAATTAATTAGTGAGGGAATCTGGCTGGACCTGTCTCATCAGTTATGCCAGCCCTTCTGCTCTGAGCATCTGCTGGCATCCTCGGTCCAACCAGCACAGGTGTTGACCTGCCTGTAGCCAGCAGCCTCAGGGCTGGTTACTGCTCCTGCGAGTGGGGTGCTTGAGAAAGCACCGTTCAGGGCATGGGGTGCTTTTTTTCTCTTCCTTCTCAGTACTAGAACTGTCATTCCTACATAATTTATTGGCCTAGTTTTTATACTTTATTGTTAAATTCCTCGTCAGTGTTCTAACTCTTATCTTACTGGAGTGACATCAGCATTGTGCAAAGATTAAAAAAATATATGGGTTTTTACTGAATTGTACAGCAGGCAGCATTGGTAAACAGGCAGCACTTACGTTTCTTACAAGAGTGTTTTGTCTGTCTTTTCAGGCACTACAAGGGCTCCCAGAGATGGGGAGGTCCCTGGGGTAGACTATAACTTCATTCCTGTTGAGCAATTTAAAGCACTGGAAGAAAGTGGAGCCTTGCTAGAAAGTGGAACTTACGACGGTATGTTGGTGACATTTAATGGAGTGGGTATAAGGATCCAGTACTCACATCCAGTATCTTGGTCTAAGTGGAGCTCCTTGTACCCAGGAGGTGCCACTTTTTCTGCCCATTGATGGTCATTACACTAGCGACAGTATTAAGCCTATTTTTGGACTGCTCTGAAAAGAAGTAGTGGTCTCATTTTACAGCTCTCTGCTAAATCACAGGTTGTCCTCTCAACCAGTCTTAATGCTATTTAATTATTTTCCCTATTGTGCTTTTGAGGAAGCATTCTGAAAAATGTTTGTCTGTGCTTGGTACAGTTTTGTTCTAAGAGAATTCAGTCAATTTTGTTTAATCCTTTGAGAACAGAGACCTATTCTTCTCTGAAGCAGACATGGAAAGGACAGAAGGCAAAGGAAATTCTGATACAGGATGGGGAGGGAAGGGGACATATTTTGCAATGAAAAATTGAACAGTGCTAAGCCAGATTGTCCAAGTCTGTAGCAAAGTTGATTTTGTTCAGTGTGATGGGGAAAAACATTGTAATGAATGTAGCAAACCATCAGGAAGTGGTTGTCCAGAGGAGTCCTGGAGCTGGCACCATGTGATGGGCTTTTGCTTTGGTCTTTTTGACAGAGCTCAGTGGCAGTCAGAGGTGGCTTTAAGGCTCCTCATACCCTTGTACTCAAGGTGCCTGGATGGTCCAAAACCCACCTTTGTTTAAAGTGTGAGGGAGGCAATACCAGTCTGGCTGGCTCAGGCCTGGGATCTCTGGCACGCCTGTGGCGCGTCCTCTGGTTGCAGATGGGTTCAAGCAGTGACTACCTGGGTTCTGCTGCTTTTTTACTATTGAATGACTTGCCTCTTGACACTGAGCAGAACAAATTGCAACCATCTGGCATGGCTTCTTGTATCTAAGTTTGTAAAAGCTGAAACGTGATCTGGCCAGATTTTTTTCTAATGTCTATTTGTACTTGAAAAATTTGTACAGCTAAATTACAGTGAAGTTTTCTGAAATGTGTGCAGCTTTCATTGAAGCTCAACAGAATTTACCAGGTTTTAAATCCACCTGATGTTTACATACGATAAAAATATATTTGATTCAAGCAACTTTAAGCACACATCTAGAGGACTTGGTAGGTTTACTGGCACTTGAATTAATTTGATTAATTCCTACCCTCAAAACAAACAAACAAAAATAAACCCCAACATAACAAAAGAAAAGAGAAAGCAAATGTCCAGAGTAGAAGATTCTGTAAAGGTTTCTGTATCTACTTGTTCTACATGTCTCATGCTGCCTGTTAACGTTGTCCTGTCTGTGGAAATCTCCCAAACAAATTTAGACCAAACTAGCACTTTTTTTTTACCTTAGCTCCCCTTTATCTGGCTGTCACCCCTTCGAGCCTCACCCTCACTGATACTTTTCAGAATGGTAAAAACCATATACAGCC
>NW_008595175.1:0-20891 GCF_000691845.1 Merops nubicus | reverse complement strand
CCACCAGGAATTTTGGGAGGTTCTCTTGCTGTGTGCTCAATTCCCTAATAAAAATCATATGAGCAGTCAGGAGAGAGGTCAATTGCTGAAATTCTTTTCCAGAAAACAACAGATGATTCCTAGTCTTTGTGTTTTAGATTAAAATACTGAAGTAAAAGTCTGTTCATTTTTCTCCAGTATGAGTCATTTTTAGATAAAGCTATATTAACAGATCTGTTCAGCTAAGTGTATTATCTGTAGAAAATTGTGGGGCTGTAGTTTCAAAATCAAATTACTTGTAACTGTTTTTATGTAAATAGATGCTTCATATTTCTGCAGAAAATTAATTTGCCTTTTGACTTTAGTATGTTTCTGTTACTGTGTATTACTCTTAATCAGTATATAGAGTAAGAGCAATTGATTTTCGCTGTTCCGCTTCTCTCAGACTGTTCCCAAGTCTCTTTATGGAGCATTAGTGAATTCCACGCAGAGTAATAATTCCATCTTTTTCTTTGAAAACATGTGGCAGGAAAGAAATTTTGAATTAAACCTATTGTTTTCTGATGCCTGATAGCATCATTGGCAAAAAGATGATGTAGGAATAAATAGGTTTTGACTTTTGTTTTTTGATCATGCTTATGTCTTCTTTAAGAAGTTAAGTTACAGTTCAGGTCTTTCACCAAACACAGGCAATAAAATGTTCACTGCCACTGCCAGTACTTGTGAGTGTCAGTGCTTTAGTGATCTTGATTTCTCTGCCATTGCCAGGTAATTTCTACGGTACCCCGAAGCCTCCAGCGGAGCCCAGCCCCTTTCAGCCTGATCCGGTGGATCAAGTTCTTTTTGACAATGAGTTTGACACTGAATCACAGAGGAAAAGAACCACATCAGTCAGCAAAATGCAAAAGATGGAGAGTTCTCTCCCTGAAGAGGAGGAGGAGGAGGAAAAGGAAGCAGTTAATGGCAGCGGAGGGATAGGTTGGTTGACAAGGGGGGAAACTCCCTGAAGCCTTGTATGAATGGGTAACAAGTATACAGAAAACGTTGATGTTTGCTTGAGCTGCTTCCTTAGTTTTGGTAAAGTTTGAAGGTGGTTTTCTATTCAGACTGGTGTTTTTACTCAATTTTGAAATTATCTTTTAAAGAGAAACAGCTGTTCTTCCAGCCAGATGTGCAATTGCATCATAAAATGCACTGCTCAGTAGAGAACATGTAGTGCTGAGTATCGGCCAGCTACATGAGGAGGAAGGAAAAACTTGTTCAAGCTTCAAGTAACAGAATCCTTCACAGAGTATAATTCATACTCTGTACATGCTATTGTTTCATTTTGATGAGATTAGTGAATTTGTATGCAGGGCATTTTAGTGAAGCGACTTGTTTAAGGGACAACACTAGCTCATCCTGTAAAATTTTCAGATTATTTTGGTTAAGGGAACTATCACACAACCTGAAACTGCCCGGAGGGGAGTTTGAAAAGAGAAGTAGAGCAGAGTGTGTTGAAACTGGACCAAGGTCCAGTCAGACATTTCAAAGATAGGCAGAATGCTCTCTCTCTTCTGCTGTCATGGTTACTCATCTCGAGGGGGAAGAACTGATGGTGGAGAGAAACTGTCACATTGCATTTACAGATGATCCTCTCTGTGAGTATTTAAGACCAGACCTGACCTCATCTTGCCAGCTTCAGGGCTGGCAACACCACAGCACAGAGTGGCTGGTGGCCAGGCTGGTGGTTAGGTGAAGGTCGTGGACATTGTTGTGTGATGGAGGATGCTGAGCATAACCTTGGGACTGAAGGGTGGAGGCTTGCTTTTAAAGTGTTCTGCAGGGATTTTTGGGAGTTTATTGTCATTGTGGCTTGCAGGAGGATGGTACTTGTTTCATCGACAAGTTTGAGTCTTCTTTATGTTTAATTCTGGTGCTTTGAGGAATATTAGTAGGATTTGGGGTTTTTTTGGGGTGGTATTACAAACACTGTTCTCTATATGGGAACAGCAACAAAGTGTAGTCAGCTTGGATTTCTGCCAGCATTCATTTTTCAGCATAGGCTCAGACACATAATACAAGGTTAATTCTGTTTGGCAGGGGAAGAGCAGAGTTCAGTGTTTTCATGTCAGCTTTTCAAAGTTCATAGCTGAAAAAAAAAAGTGGAAAAATGCACATCACATACAGGGACGTGTTTGACATCCACTCGTTGCCAGATTAGGAGGGTGGTTCTTTGTGAGAAACAAGATAAACATATGACAAATAGTAACACTTTCCCTGAACAACTGCAGAAAACAAAGAAAAACACTCAGATTCTCCTGACTGGATGAAAACTGTTCCCAGCTACAACCAGACAAGCAGCTCCATGGACTTCAGAAATTACTTGTCAAGGGATGACACCCTGGAACCACTGCCCAAGAACTGGGAGATGGCCTACACTGACACTGGCATGATCTACTTCATCGAGTGAGTAGACCGACACCACGGAGGGGTTGCTGTGCTCTTCAGAGAAGTGCCTGATGCACTGTGGTCTAGGAAGCTGCCTGCTGCTGCTCTCAAACCTCTCCCCTTCTACTCTTACCTCTTCTGTTTCTCTATGAAATTTAATGTATTCACACTGTTTTGTTCCTTACTGATAGTGGTCTGTGCTGCGTGCTTGTACAGCTGCCGTCGCTCAGGAGAGCCTTACGGTCCCATGTGCAAAGTCAGTTTGTTTGTAATACGAGTTTTGTATCTCACAAAATACAGAGCTGTGTGGGTATTGCCAGGTGAGGGCTAGCAACATATAAATCTCCACTATGTCAAATTCCTTTGAAATCCAAGAGTTTGTTTATTCTTTCTTTAGCGCTTGTGTTCCTTGTCTGAGAATGCATGATTAAAAATACAAATAGCATGTGTGCACATGTGAAACAGCCTCATTTATTAATTTCTAAAGAAAATAATAACCTTACTGAGACTTACATGTAAGAACAGGCTAAAAATGTTTTTTCCTTTCAGGTAGAAAAAGCTGATATTCCCACATAAACTCGTGGGGGCAGGGCAGATTGTGCTTACCTCTAATATTTCACATCTGTCCTGGAGAGTCTCCAGCACGCTCCTACGTCTGAGCATCATTGTTGCCTTTTTTTTTAGCATTTTATGATGTGACTGAGGCAAAAATAAAGATTATATTATCTAAAGGCTACCTCTTAGTCGTGGTAGTAAGTATTTAAAGTAAAGTATTTAAAGTTGCCTCAGTCTGAGTGAGTTCTTTTCTTCTAACGGGATGTGTTCTGCTTCACAGTCATAACACCAAGACAACTACGTGGCTTGATCCGCGGCTCTGCAAGAAAGCCAAAGCTCCTGAAGATTGTGAAGATGGAGGTGAGATGGTCAGAATTCATTTGTCACCTGTGACTGATACATGTCTTGAATTTATCATAGCTGGATAAGATCTCTTACTGCTATGGTAGAAGCTTCTTCCTGATACACGTGACTGGAGCAGGCAGGGTGGTGCTGAATGTCCCTAGTTTGGTGGCAGTAGGAGTTTATGTAAGACTGGGAAAGTCCATAGATTATTTTTGCTGGAGTAGTAGAATTTGACTGAATCATGGGTTTATCTGCATTCCTGAAATGAGAATGAGATATTTCATTCCAATAACTATCATTTGTAGGGAGAAAGCTTCATGTATTAGTGATAATCTCACTGGAAGTTGTGCAGGTGCAATATGGCAAGAAGAAAAAGTTCATAAGTTTTAGAATATAGGGTTAATGAAGAAAATACAGCCTAATACCTATTGCTAATGATACCTATTGCATGTGACACAATATAGTATTTGATTGCATAAGTAGGGGGAACAATCTGACTCCCTTCAACTCTTCATTCACACTGTCCTTCAAGACTTACAGGTCATTGCATGATTGGCCTACAGACAATTCCTGTAACCATTTCCTACAGTCATGTGGTTTAGTCAGCTAGAAAAGAGTAACAAATAGCTCTGTCTTCAGCAAATGCCTGACATATTAAAAAAGCTGAGGCAGACTCAGAATAGCCTGTCCCCTTCCTGAATTGCACAGCCTAACCACCATGTATTCACAGGGAAGACAGCTGGAGCAATGGACGCATACTGCTGCTTATTAAACATCTGTGCAGCTCACCACAGGACAAAAAGAGCACTTTAAACAGAGAGATGCAGGATACCCAAATGAACAACATTTAAATGAATAGACCCACTGGGTCTTTTGTCGAACCCTGTGGAGTGATGCTGGTATTAATAATTGGTAACATGCTGTCATGTGCTAGGAAAATTCCTGTTACCATCAAACTTAGGGCAGCTTTCAACAAGATTACATAGCAATTTTATCCTTCAGTTGTCTGGCTACCTGACTGTATCCACTAGAAGAGTAAAGCTGGAATAATTGGACCTCTGTGTTAACCGCTTATCACCTTCAGTCAGTAATGATCTGCTGCTGGGCAACATCTTGCCAGATTCTGAACTTGCCATGAAAAGTAGATGAATGCAACCAGACCTAACCATGTGCTACCTAGTTCAGAGGTGCCTCACTGCATGGTGAATGTCAGGGCAAAGTAGCCAGCCGTGGTGGGGGCTCTTCTCTTACTTCATCACATGTGGCTATTATAGTTTTGACCAAAGGTTTCTTTTGTTGACAGAAAACTGAAACATTGTCAAAATAAAGTGAAATATCTTGATGTTATTGAGAGAATAAGTAAAGGTAACATTATGCCAGGTGATCATAGACAGAAAGTACCAAAGGAATGGAGGGGCATGGTTTTACAGGGGTGGGGTGTGATACAACAAGGCATCTATAGCTCTCTTCTGTGGTGTGCTTGGGGACAGAAGTGGTGCAACCATATTCATATCATATAGCTTAAAAAGTTGACAGCTATCGAATTAATACTTTATAATTAGCTTATTTTTAAATAACTTATTTTTCTTCCCCTTTATAGGTTCTTCCTCTCTAAATAGGTTAGTTTGTACCTTGTCTTTAAGTTTATTATATGTTTAAAGTGGTGTGATTTTGTTGAATACAAGTCTCCTCATCTAGTTAAACAAAAAATGAGAGTCATAGGGATTCAGATTCCTGGAACAGGCTGATACCCTTTCATCAGAAGGACCAGCCTCAAACAAATGAAGAGAAGAGAGAAGCACCTGTACTTTGCTCATATTTTTCATGAGTCTGTAATCTATCCTCTCATCCCTTCATAAGAACTCTGATATTTGCAGATAGCTTTTCACTGTAATTAAGAATTTTGTTTTCTGATTTCAGAACTTCCTTATGGATGGGAAAAAATAGAAGACCCTCAATATGGAACATACTATGTTGAGTAAGTACTAATTATGAATTTGACATAGTGATAAATTGAGCAGAAGATAATGAAGTGCATGATACGCAGCATGCATCGGCTGTAATGCACAGTGGCTGTTAAACGTACCCAGTAGGAACAGTTCTAGGGGCAGGGAAGACACAGTGCACGCTCCTGAAGGGCTGGCACATGGGAAGATCCATGGTGTGACCTTACTGTGGTGTCGTTCTTTTGGGGAGGAAGAGCAAGTGGCAACCAAAGTAATATATTAATGGGAACAAGCTGATGTAGTTTTTTCTTAGCTTTAGCAAAAATGAGGTCACTTGATTTAAGAGTGGCACCTGATAACTGTAAAAGACCAAATATAACTTCTATCTCACGGCTGTCTCCAAAGAGCCAAGTACATAATTACTAAACTGCTGCAAGAGCTCTTCTGATTCGCCTTCAGGTCAGAGTAAATGAAATCTCTCTTTAACCATGGAGAAGAAAATTAGTAAGAGTTGAAAGTGTTGGCATCAGAGAACAAGCTAGCATTTTGTGACTGCAAAGCCAACACAGGTATTTAAATTCTGCTCTGTTTTTTTCCACTCTGCTGTACTGCTCTAGCATCTACTAGGGAAAAGGTGATGTCTGAGTTAGTAAATATTGTAGGTAGATGGAAGCAGAGAAAAAGCAGGTTTTCTCAATTCCAAACTGTTGCAACCTTTTGAAAATTGTCAGAGTGGAATGAAGATATCCTCTCCCTCATAGTTAGAGGTAGTACAATTGTACCGGCTCTTAAAGTACATCGTGTGTCTGAAAGAACAAAAATACTTGGTGTTGGTTGTAATAGTTTATCATTCATTCCTCCAGAGCATGAATTTGAGAGATTAAAAAATAGTATTTGTATCTGTATATTTTATGATTGTCTTTTCTGTGAAATAGGTAGAATGCTTTCTGGTGAAATTCTGATTTACCTTTTGTATGTCTACAGCCATATTAACCAGAAAACTCAGTTCGAAAACCCGGTATTGGAAGCCAAAAGAAAAAAACAGCTAGGACAGACTGATGTTGGTCCTTCAAAATCAGGTATCACTGAATATCGTATTCTTTGTCACTAATATCTTTACCTGCAAGTATGCATAATTAAGTAAGCAGTTTTGGAATTCATCAAAAAATTAGCCTTGTCTTTTTGGTGACCATTGTGGTGTTGCTCTCTCAGATCTGTAAGGGTTTTTTAATTATTTTTTAATATTAAAATCTAACTGAGACCCTAAGACTGCTTTAAAATAATTTTGATTATTCTGGAGATGGTTGTCATAAGGTTGTGGAAGGTTAGAAGAGCCAGCTGGAAATGCAGGTAAAACCACACCTTGAATTGTTATGCTTTTTTATTCCCAGTAAAACTGGGAATTACAAGTGGAGCTTTATTTCCAACTCTGTTGTAAACGGTACTCCAGTGTTGAAAAAACTCTTAACTTTTCTATTCCCTTAACTGTGAAATGAGTGTAACAGTATCTGTTTGCTTTATTCCTTACCAGTGCTGCAGAGGTTAACCAGTGTTAACCAAACAAATCATTAACCTTTATGACACCTTAAAAAACAACCAAAAAACTTGACAAAACTAACCCTGGATTCCTTCCTTCTTGTCTCTTCATTCCATGATTCAAAAGGACCAGAGAAGTCTGTCTTCACTAGAGATCCATCCCAACTTATAGGAGCACTTATTCGGACATCACTGAAAAAAAGTACAATGGGATTTGGCTTTACAATCATTGGAGGGGACAGGCCTGATGAGTTTCTCCAGGTGAAGAATGTGTTAAAGGATGGACCTGCCGCCCAGGATGGGAGAATTGCACCAGGTCAAGTATTGTTTCTCTAAGCTTTCATTTCCTGTGATGCTTTTAGAGCACACAGCTTCTGAGGCACAGGATGCTGTATGACTCCACCCACTGACTCTGAATATGAGCACCTCACTAAATGAAATAGTTTCAGGTTTGTGAAAGATCTGTGCAGAGCAGTGGCTGAAAGGGAAAAGAAGGAATGCTCTAGATACAAATCCACTTTGAGGATGCTTCTGAACACTTCAGTAGTTCTGCGCTAAGACTTTCACCTTTTTGTTTGTTTACAGAATGTTTCTTTGTTCCCTCTCTATACATAAAGTAAAACCAACACGTTTGAGCCATGGTCTGTGTTTTGCTTTGTTGCTGCCAAAATACGTAACAGCGAATATTAAAATTGCAAGAAACCCGTGACAGGAATGAGCAGGCAAAGCTGTATGAGCTGGATAAGTGAGGAGATGAGGGGTGAGGGTACCCCCAGTCCATGAAGAACTGCACACTTTGCCATTGTATTGTATGTTTAATTAGATTGCCTATAAGCTTACTTTATCATACTGTTTACATACTAGAAAAGGCAAAATGCTTCTTTATATATCACAAACTCTCCTGCTTTTCAGATAAGAATAAAAAGAGTTCATGCCTTCCATGATTTAATGCTTTTTACTTATGAAATGAAACAGTCCCTTTTTTGTTGCTGAGCTGTTGTTTGAAATCGTTTGTATGCTGTTCATTTTCCTCCTCTGTAAACTGAAAACGATCCTGCAGCAGTGTGTAGTGGTGCACACAGGTGTGAGTGGAAAGCTGCCTGTCTGCTCCTGTAGTGGCTCTCACAGTAGGAGAGTTACTCTTGTGCTGATGCTCAGGTATGTAGGTGATAAGACTGTTTGCACACTGGGAGTATTGTATTGCACATGCAAAGTTTCATGATGAAAATGATGCAAATTCTGAAATGAGGTTTCAGGATTTGAAGTCAACTTCCACTGCATTTTGCAAACACATGCTCAGCCATGTGTGGCAGCAGCGTAAGCGCGCAGAGCGTGCGTGGGCGCAATCCCAGCTTAAGTTCAGCCAGTCCTAAAATAAACATAGGACCCCTCCCCCCAAAAATCCGATTTATTAATCATTTCTTAAATCTGCTGCAGATTAAACTTTATATATTTAGCACAGTGTTCTGAGATGAAATAGAACAAATGTGAAGAGGAAATCCTGTGTGCTTTTTGGTAACAGATATCCAAGAGGTGACGGCCCAGCCACCATCCCTTACTAGTTCTGAAGGCTGCACAGCGATTTCCTCCAGTTAGGCTTGTTCTCAGCCTCAGAACCACACTGGGCAGGTGGGAGTGGTTGTGGTTGTGGGTTCTTTTTGACACTTTTGAACTTTCTTTTGTAACAGGTGATGTCATTGTAGACATAAATGGAAGCTGTGTTCTTGGCCATACCCATGCAGATGTTGTCCAGATGTTTCAGCTAGTTCCTGTCAATCAGTATGTGAACATGACTTTATGTCGTGGTTATCCTCTTCCTGATGACAGTGAAGACCCTATGGTAGATATAGTGACAGCTACTCCTATTATCAACGGACCGCCTGTGACCAAAGGAGATGTTTGTGTGACCAGCCAAGATTTAATAGCAGGAACAGTTGTGTTGGATCAGAATGGCAAAATGGGCCCTATGTTGGTCAATGGTCGTCTGAATGGCCCTTCCATGGATCCAACTGACCAGAGGATCTCTCTTGCATCTTCAGGAGGCTCTCAGCCAGAGCTGGTCACCATTCCTCTAGTCAAAGGTCCCAAAGGCTTTGGGTTTGCCATTGCAGACAGCCCTACAGGACAGAAGGTGAAAATGATTTTGGACAGCCAGTGGTGCCAAGGCCTTCAGAAAGGGGATGTAATCAAGGAGATTTGCCATCAGAATGTACAGGGCTTGACACATCTGCAGGTGGTGGAAGTACTGAAGCAGTTTCCAGTAGGAGCAGAGGTGCCGCTGCTTATCTTAAGAGGAGGTACATAAGTAAATTCACTGTTGTCGTATATGGTCATACATTTTTTTAAAGTCCCTTTTTAATGTGATGTCTACATTGCATGCAGTCTTGACAGTTAAGTAGCAGCTTATTACGTCTCTGAGCTGTTATGTTCTAAGTTTAATTTATAACCCTCAGTACTTGGGTGAGAACATGTTGCTAGGGGTTTGATTTTTTTCAAAAATTTTATTATGATATGTTTGTGCACTGTGTCTTCCAAGTGTCTGGGGAGTGATAAAGCAGAAATGCAGTCTCCAGCATTAACACGGAGAGTATGATGGGCAGAGTTTTCTGAGGCTCTCCAAATGTATTCCAGTAACTGTAGCTGTAATGGACAGGTGATTACAGGAGATGAGAGGAAGCATCAGCAGTGGGGTGGAGCTGATTACTAGAAATACCACAAAAAGTCTCATTTTTGCATTTGCATACGTTTATACCTCCTCATTGACTGTCAGAGACAGAGCAGAATGTGTCTTCTCCCCACAGGCTGACTCTTGGGTAGTGTGTGTTTGCCAGAAGCTGAATGAATTATGAAGCAACGTATGGGTGCCTAGTGTCACCTTAAGCTTTTATTGTAGCCCTGAGAGTGTCACTTGAAACAGTTATGGGCATTTGCAGAAATCTCTAGGTCTTTTTCTATGTAAATGCCACTATTCCTTAATCAGCTAAGGAAATAATTAGATGTCTTTGGTAGCAAGTGAAATTGCTCTAGACAATTTCACAAAGTCTCTGTATCCCATGACCTGACATGTGATTTTGTTGATCAGTGTCTAGAAAAAAGAGAAGTAGTTGGTTTTCAATGTTGTACAACTCACAATTCTAATTTGAGACTTCTCTGAAGCGATGTTTTTGATCAGCTTGAACATTCACTTTGCCATTTTAAAGATAAGCAAATTAGCAGTTACTGTTTTGAACGCAAGAGGAGCTGATTATATTGCCTTAATGCTGTTCAAACTTTGAGTGACCTAGTACTGAAATTGCTTTCTACGTTGTTTTTCCTTCAGGTCCACCATCACCTACTAAAACTGCCAAAGGGGTGAGTATTAGTGATGTATTTAAATGGGCTTTTGCTGGAGAATATTCAAGGGGTTTGAGTTGAAAAACAGACTGTAAATACAGTCTACTTAATCTGAAAGATTCCTTTGAGTATTTTGTGTTGTTTAATGGAGGGAGGTGATGGATGTCTCTCTTCTTACTAGTGAAGAATCAAGAACGCAGCAGAGATCTTGTGTGACTATAGGTGCAGTGTTGTTGATTTGTCATGATTTTAAGTATGCTTAAGTTCTATCATTATTTCCCTTTTTTGTGCTGTAGTTGAAGTTGCTGTGTGCATGCTTTGACATGCTTTTGTAGTGTCATCCCTTCTGGATTTTAGTCCCTCTGGATTTTTCCCTTGCTGTTTGAGCACTGAAGTCCTATCTCAGGAGTGGGATAATGTGAATACACAAGTTCAGTGTGCTTGAAACAGACTGTGCTGAGCAGGATTTGCAGATTCTGCTCCTTGCCAGTGCAGAGCTGCCCTCACTGAACAGATCTCCATAACTCTGCAGTCTGAAGACACTTGTCAGCGTGGCTCCTGTCACTGCACTCTGTGCTAAAAATACTCGGGCTCGGGGACCGGCGTTCCAGCACACGTGCAGTAGCAACTTCCCATGGAGCACTTGATGCTCAGTGGCATTAAGCAGCATGGCAAAGTGATTCAGTTAAAAAGGGCAAATTCTTGTGTTTGTAAACATATAAGAAGTGTCAAACTGCTAAATCGCTTGGGGGGTTTTCTTCTGCCTTTTGTAAAAGGGCATATCTAAGTCTGTTCTGCTTGTGCTTTTTTTTAACATGTACAGACACATGCAAACTACCATGTTCTAGTTTTCCATTCTGGGTTTCAGCCCAAAATAAGTGTTTAGAGATATTTCAGTGCATAATTGGTTGGAAATTAGGGTGGAAGACCACACGGATGTTTGGTCTCCTTCCTTCATGAAATACTAATAAGACTGTTGCAGCTATCAGATCACTAAAACAAAAACAAAAACAAACCCAAAAAATTAAAAAAAAAAAAAAAACCAAACAAAAAAAACAAACCACAAATACTGAATTACTAATGCCTCACAGCACCCAAGTGTTTAGAGTGCAACCTGATGTTGAGAGCACAGGTACTCAGATTCAGTTATGCTTGTGATTTAACATGGAGTTTGTGGGGTGGCATCTGTTTCAGAAGGACAAGCAGGGCAGTTCAGGGAGTTTGGAAGCTGTCGGTGATTCCATCCCACAGCCAATGCCCTTTCCACCCACTGCTCTACGACCAGGCTCTCCTAAGCTAGACCCTTCAGAGGTCTACCTGAAGTCGAAGAGTATGTATGAGGACAAACGTGAGTATATCAACTTCAGCTTGGAAATATTAGATTATCATTCATTTTTGCTTTGTCATATGTGTAGTTACCAAAGGTAGCTCCTTACATGTTTTGAAATGTTGCTTTGTCTTAGCTCCAAACACACGAGATCTGGATGTTTTCCTACGGAAACAGGAGTCAGGCTTTGGTTTCCGTGTGCTTGGAGGGGATGGACCAGATCAGCCCGTAAGTGAAACCTTTTTCTCTGGGGAGAAGTGATGAGGTTTTTACGGTGTGTCAGGGCTGCTCCTTTAGCTGTCCAGTCAAGAGGAAAAGCTTTTGGAGTAGATACTTGTAGATTGTTTTCTGATGACAGTTAACGAATACAGTTTTTTCCATTCATAGCTGTGATCCAGTGCTAGCCTATTTTTTTTTCTTCCTGAACATGTATTTAAAGAAAAGGAAGAGCAAACGAGAGTTTTACTTCTCTTGCACTTTATAGCATTTGTGCTGTTTTGTTTCCATAACAGCCAGAGCTGTTGGTAAGTGCTGAGCTAATATCATGAACACTGTGTGCAGATGATTGGCCCACTATTGCTTAACCTCCAAAAACTGCCGGCCATAATTAATCTTAATCTTTCATTTAAATTGAATGTTAAGGATAATAAAGTTTTGGGGGAATTTTAATCCTTAAGTATTTGCTGCATGCTTTGAGCCCCCAGGTTGTATCCACTGTGTCAGCTTGTGTGAATTACACTCACTGGCTGTGTTTTTGCTAGAATTGGACACCCAGATCATCTTTAAAAATATCTTCCCAAAAGCCCTCATCTGTCTGGATTCACCTGGATTCCAACCATTACATGTTCTGATGAGGTCATGTTCTGCTGTTCAAACCCCCTGACTCTGCTCTGCTGGTAGATTTACATTGGAGCCATAATTCCGTTGGGAGCAGCAGAAAGAGACGGCCGGCTTCGGGCTGCAGATGAGCTGATGTGCATCGATGGGATCCCTGTTAAGGGGAAGTCTCACAAGCAAGTTCTGGACCTGATGACCAGTGCTGCACGGAACGGTCAGGTGCTGCTCACGGTCCGGAGGAAGATCTTCTTTGGTGGTATGTGTCTGTCTGCCCGGAGGGGGTACTGCAGGACAGACCTGGCTGAAGGAACACTTACATTTTTGTAATCCAACTCGCTAAAGCTGCTCTGAAACTTGTCAATTTTTGCACTAGAGCAAAGCAGCCTGCAACACAGGAGGGTCAGCTGTAATTCAGAGTAAGTGGAGAAGAGCAGAGTTCAGTAAGCTGATGCTTTGGTGCTTGCTAGTTTGCACAGATAGGGTTCTGAATATTATGATGGCAGTGGTGTTTTCTTCAAACCTTTTTGCAGATATTAATTAGAACAGCTACTAATGTTATGCAAATTGAGTAATAGCCCAGACACTTTTCTGTACAACATGCTGTATTCTTACGTCTTTTGACATCTACCTGTAGCAACAATAAGAGCATTCAAACAAGAATTGATTCAGGGCAGCACCTTGTGATTCTGCAGTTTGAGATCAGTGTCTAGGCACTCATTGTGCTTGACTCAGTGATGCTGATCATGTCAGTGTCAGAGCTGGGATGGGGTTCAAGGGATCTGATAACAGTCCCCTGTCCCAGTTAGCAACCAGTATTGCTTTTCCATTGCACTGCTCAGCCATTAATTCTGAGTATATACAAGTAAAAGGAAAAAGTATTTTTAAGATCAATTCTTAATTTCTTTAAGATGCCTTCTGATTGATAGACTACTTTGGGACCAAAATTTTATACATTTCCTAAAACAAAGTCTGGCTTCAGTCTTCAAATGCCATTTTCAAAAATGTTTCCATGGTTCTAAGTAAACAGTTGTTCCTCACTTAAGACAGCCATAGTTGCAGTTTGTAGCTGGATAACTGCTGTAGATCTTGTACTTGTAGCATTCAGAAAAGCCACAATGGTTTTTTTACTATAAAAAGGCATCAGATGACTCTGACAGAGTCTCCGTACACAGTGCTGGGTCCGCTGGGCTGTGTGCAGACAGCATGTAGCAGGATTTCTTTGCACAACTGTGCACACCTGGGGAGGACTCTGAGCCTTTGAATGCTTTATCCTGCATTCACTTTCTGTCTGATCCAAACTGTATTGTTAATAAGCTCATCCCTTACTTTCCGAGGCCCCTTACTTTCCTCATGTTGGCACTGATAGGGAGATGTACAGTTCTGTAGTTGCTTGGTGAAACAGCAGTATCATTTTTTCCTTATTTGTTGTTTGTCTGTTACCTGCAAGGGGAAAAGCAATCAGAGGAGGAGGAGTTGCAGCCTGTCTTGACACAAAACGGCTCTCCCCGACTGAATCGGGTAGAGTTTGCAAACCAGCAGTCCCCAGAGGTCTATGATGTCCGTCTGCAGCGGAAGGAGAACGAAGGATTTGGCTTTGTCATCCTCACCTCGAAGAACAAACCTCCCCCAGGTGGTAAGTGCTGTGTCCTGGCAGCGTGGTCCCTGCCAGCCTCGCTGTGTGGAGCTGGTGCCAGAGCTGCCGCCGCGTTGGCAGGGCCGTGCCTCTTCAGGGCCTCCTCTGCCCTTGATGTGCTGGTGTTACCTGCACCACTCTGCGCAGATACAGTTGTCTCACACTGATTCACAGCCCAAACAGCGGAGGCGTGGTCTGTCATCCTTCATGTTTATGCTCTTTTTCACCCAGCCATGACATAAAGAGGGAGCAGGGGGAAAGTGTGTCACACACAAGCAAACCGTACACAGGAGTGTGCACTCGCACGGGGCAGTCTTCAGGACATGCAGGGGTCAGGCTGTGGTGGTGATATAGATTCTCATACTGCACTAATTCATAGGCATTTTAATGGACGTGTAGTTTCAACCTCAGCTTTGCATTGCTTAATCAGGTAGTATTTCTTCTCTGGGGATCTGAGAAAATAGAGACTGCAGTACTTGGAGAAAAGAGTGAAGTTGTTACTGTCAGACAGAGAGGGTGTTTGTCTAGAACGATCATCAAAATGAAGTAGTTTGCTCTGGTGTTACAGTTCTGATATATGGACATGGCCTCAGGCGTAGCTGTAGAGATTAAACATCAAAATAACCAAGTTCAAAAGTAAAATATAAAAAGAAACAGTGTGAGCAGAACTGAAAGGGAGAAGCTGCTTATAGGAAGCTGTGGAGTCCGGCTCAGGTAATGGAAAGATCCCTGACCCCTGCACAGGAGCAGGTCTGCTCAGGGTCATCAGGCGCCTTTGTGTTCCTTGTGCTCACCCAGCACTGCCAGGGAGAGACTACTGAATGTTTTTTTGCATGAGGTGGTGAGTAGGATCATCGTTCTGAGTTTCGTTCCCTTTGGCCATCAGGTTTGCATTATCTGTGGCAGCCCTTGAAACGCAAGCCAGCTCAGTGTGTTCACCCACAAACAAACTCAATTCACTGACGTTAAGATGACACTAACTCCTGAAATCCTTGCTTGGTTCCTTTAGTTCCTTAGTGTAAATCACCCTTCTGAAACCTCAGCTGGTTCCAGACAGACATAATGATGGCTTGAAAGTGTGTCTCTCTTTACTGCACCTCAGACACTTCTGTTTTTCCACTTCATTTTACTGCACAATAAAAAAACAGCAGGAGCACAGAAAAAAAAACCTTGTTTCTCAATAACATTGTGCTGAATTCATATCCTTAGCTGGTGATGCAGCCTTGGCTCAGATGGTGCCTTTTCAGGAACGCTGACGCCGGCTGCCCGGGGAGCGCTGGGGAGCTCAGCGCGGCAGCAGGACGAGGGGTGGTGCTCCCCTGTCTGGTCAGGCAGATGCTAAGGAAAAATATTATAAACGGAACTATTCTATAATATAATTGTATTCTGTTATAATGTAACTATTACAGATAACAGCTTTATCTGAGGATCTGCTGCAAACCCCTGTTTATCTGATATTAGACTGAAAGTAGAAGACAACTGAAAGCAATTCCAGGGCTGGAAACATTAGCCCTGTGGTCAAGGCTGTTTCTGACACACAAGAAAAAAGAGACTCTGGTGCATCCACAGTTTAGACAAAGCTCCTGTGTTCTTCTAAAGCCGGGATATTTTAAAACAAGTAATCAGCAATTGAGTCTGCAACCCTACAGTGCTTCACTCTTCACAGTTGGCTCTTAGGTTTATATAATACTTAAAAAAACCCAGTCTACTAAGGGAAGTGTAATTAAAATTTGAACTCATGGTAAATGCTAGAAGGCATCAGTGTCTGTTCTTTTGCAGTAACTTCTGCATGTGCTAGCTCATTAAAACAATCCTTGATGGCTTTTTAATATTGGGTGGCTGATGACACTGTGAAAGTGTTTCAGATTTATGTCATGGTTTTGAAACGCCAGCTGATAATCCTGACAGGCACGTAGTGTTCCCTACCCCTCCAATCCCTCAGAGAAAAGCATGTTTGGGAGAGCAGCAACTACAGAGAACAGTTATCCATCAAACCTACTTCAGGCTTTGGAGATGTAAACAGGCTTCTACCTGAAGTACCATTTATGAAGCATGTGGAGGTCAGTCTGGAGAGGTGTTTGGAAATGAGTTACAAAGGAGCGGTGCAGCGGTTCCTGTGCAGAGGAGCCCTGAGGAGGGATTTGGGAAGGACAGGAGCCAATTTTCTATGCTTTCAGGCATCCAGCTGAGTGAAAGGCTGGTTTAGACGCATGGGAACGCACGCTGACTGATGTGCTTGGATGTAACACGAATCTGCTCTGTCGGGACCACGTCAGCACGCAGGCAGCTCAGCGAGCCGCTCTCGCCCCAGGTTTTGGTAGGCTCCTCCCGTTGCAGTGGCATCTCCCTGGCTGTGGAGTGCCATCTGCAGTGCTGACGTTCGGGTCAGAAAGCCACAGAACGAGATCTCTCCCTGAGCAGCAGCCCAGCTCGTGGTGGGAGGTGCAGGAGCCGTGGGGCCGTGGCACTGCTGTCCCGTGGGAGAGGCGCCGGGCTGGAATGGAGCATCCCTCCCTCCCTGGGACTTGTTCATTCTGCTCCTTCCTGCATTGGTGTCTGCCTCCAGGAAAGTAACTAAAAGCGATCTTTTTCCCTCCTACTTCTTGTAAAATTCTCTTTTCCCTATTCTCTCTTTCCTGGCCCTGTTGCTTTGGCCTCCAGAGGGGTCTGTGTACAGACCAGTGTCACTGTGGAGTGGAATGGGGAAACCAAGCCAGGAGAGCAAGCTGAAATTAAAATGATTATTAGAGGTGCAGGTTAATCTTGGAGAGCAGGAGTAGGGAAGGGGTCTGTGCTGAGTGATTTCACCTTGCTGTGCTGCTGGGGTGTGCTGAGTGCTGCTGCCAAGGTGCTCACCACGTTACTGAGTCAGGCTCCAGCAGCAGAGGATTGATTTCCTTTTGAAGTGTATTCAAGGCTTAATTTTTGGTTGCAAGGAGGAAGAGTTAACTCGTGCATCCAGATTTGTGTGACTGTGTTAAACTGGTTGTCCATAACTGTCTCTTGAGTTCACACAGTGCTCCAGGGCTGTTTGTGAAGTGGAAAACCATACAAGTGGCAAAACTGCTTCAAAGTGCTTCTGGGACACAGGGTCCTACCTGTCCCTTTGTAGGTGTGACCCGTTGCCTTCCAGTGTTTTCCATTGGGCACGAGGCCCTGTGTGTGACAAGGCTGTGCTGTCAAGGGTTTATGTTTCCATTCACTCTATCAAATGAATTATTCTTCACTATTTGCAGGTTTTTCTTGTCCTAGTAGTGCTGCCCTTTCAAGCAAGTGGGGTCTCTAGGATGACTGTGGCAACTCTGGGTCTGGGTGATGCTTATCTGATGTGAATACTAATTGTGTTATGCCTGTCCTTGATCTCCTAGTGATTCCTCACAAGATTGGGCGAGTTATAGATGGGAGCCCAGCTGACCAGTGCGGGAAGCTGAAAGTGGGAGACCGCATCTCGGCAGTGAACGGGCAATCCATCATTGAGCTCTCACACGACAGCATAGTGCAGCTGATCAAGGATGCAGGCAACGTGGTCACTCTGACTGTCGTGGCTGAGGAAGGTAAGGAGGGTGCATGGGCCCAGGGGGTGGAGGAGCCCTACCACACTGCCAGAGTCTGATACTTGTAACTTCTAAAGTTAATTCATTTGAAGTGGAGTATTTTAAGATGTTTGGAAACCAAAGAAAAGAGAGTGAAGCTCATCCATTTGCTCTGGAAGAGATGAAGGCAGATGAGGCAGAGACAGACAGCTGCCAAGGTGGCTTATTTTTCACTGAAAAATAAGATACAAGTGTTAATGAGATGGTGCAGGGTAGGAGAAATTATTATGGTTTCTTACATGAGAGAGAGAGAGAATGAGACTGCTGCTGACATGGAAACATGTCCTATCCAGACCTTGTGTTCTTCAGGCAAAGAGATCTTTCCTGGGGGAGAAGAATCTTCTTGCCCCTGGGCAGTGCCCATCTCTTGCTGCTGCGGCCGCCAGCAGCAGCTTTGTCCCAGGTGCTCCCGGCATGCTCGAGCGGCGGCGCCAGGCAGAGCTGCAGGGACACTGCTCACCAGAGCCTCTCCATTTAGGCACTCCTGAGCCTTTCCTGGCGTGTTAAAACACACAGATTGCCTAATGCTGCTTCCCTGGGACAGAGCAGGAACACCCTGTGGTTCTGCCTGCCAAAGGCACCTTTGGGAAGTGGTGACATCTCACTGTGACAGCCTCGGTCGGGGATTTCCTGCAGAGCCTCCCAGGCTGCTGGGAAGTCCTGCCCACGCAGCCGCCCTGCCAGCTGAGCAGCAGAGAGAGGCTGTGTGGCTGCACAGCCCCGTCTTTGGAGACTGTAGCTGTCGAGAGAGCTCCCAGGCAACACTGCATTCCATACAGTATTGCTTCTGCACAAACGGTTCACTATAAATATGTAAAGTCCAGTCGTTTAAGAGAAGAGCTGTTTTCCAGCCATGCTTACCACTGCATTTTTCTGGATTGCTGCTTGTGGTTTTAATTAAACTCGCTATCATTATTTTGCCAGAAAACTGGCTTTCTTCACCTTGTAAATAATAAATACCTAAAGCCAGAATGTGAATAAATCCAACAGATGATTCTCTAATTTCACATTCATTGCAAATATTTAACATGCTATCTCAGCCTGTAATACAGAATTTCAAATACTAAATTTTCCTTTTACTTGAAACAGAGACTCCTATAAATTGTTATTTTTCTATTAAGATTTTTGTTTTTATCAAATCTAATTCGTTCCAGTTTGAAGGGACATACCTCAAAGCAGTTGCCCAGAGCAATGTTTGGGGCTCTTAATCGGCTTTGTTTTCAGAATAACCTTTTTGAATATAACAGTTTTGTCCCTTATTTATGCATGGCCTTAACTTGGATACTGTGTAGGAGCTTTTCCCACTTCCTCAGAGATTTGGAGCCAAATTGTACAATAAAACAAGAAGCTGAGGAGAATCAACAATGAGAGGAAAAAAGTTAGTGGCATAAAACTAGACTGAAGAGACCAGTCAGAAAATTGTGTGGCCTAGAGGAGCTGGAGTTGGCGTGTTTCAGGTATAAACAATTTTGTGACAGCGAAGGAGAGCGAAGCAGAACTTGTTCCAACAAAATGGAAATATATCACAACTTTAAAAATCTCCTTGGTTTAGATAGAGACATACAGTTTAGCTCACAGTGTAACCCTCTGTGCAGCAGAGTCCCGTAGGAAGCCAGTGTGGAGGTGAATTAGCCACAGGGCTTCGGGCGTTTGCCCAGCTGGGTTGCAGGGAGAGAGCTGAGCTTCACGGAGATGGTTCCCACCGAGGAAGAGGCAGGATGCTGCTCTAGAGATAAGAATGCCCCTATTGGCAGAGGCTCTTTGGCATCACAAAGCAGAAAGCCTCACAGAGTTTGCTCTCCCCCAGTGCATCACCTTCAGCGCTGTGCTCTGAGACTGGCGAGGAGAACCTGTGCCCTCCCCGCTCCTCCTGCCGCTCACACGCGTGATCTTCACGTGTCATACGAATAAATGAATCCCCCTTCCCGTGCCAGAAGATGTTCTTTAGCATTTTTCACAAAAGCAGCAGCCTGTCAGCTTTTGTCATGTATGAGCTGGAAGCAGAAGGGAGCAGGCTGAAAGAGGACTGGAGAATTTGTACAAACAGATGGCATTTTTCTTGCCTGTGCTTCTAAATTAAAACTTGAGTATAAACCAGGAGTAAAAGTTGACATTTTGTCTCTAGAGAAAAACTTCTTTAAGGTGCATCATAGCAGTAGCACCAGGCAGTCCTGAGAAGGGCTCGGGAGGTCTCACTTACCTGAGAAATTCAGTCCAGTCATACGTATTGTTTTCCTTCCCTTAAGATGCTTGAGCATTTTGTATGTTTTACTGAGGTTTGTTTGTTCTCTGCTGAGAAATGCAGTAATGCAATGCACCTAACAGAGGACTGGAGCATCTCCAGTTTGGGTGCTTGGGTTATTTTTTTTAACCCTTATAAGGAGAAGGAGTTCCTTAGTTTATAATTTAGCACAGAAGTTGATCTTGGGCCACTACTTGCCATTTCAGTCTCTACCTAAGAGGCAGCTTTTTGCATAGGCTGTGGTTCATCACTCTTAAGTGACAGAGACATTCTGTGTCCTGAAACATGTACTTTTCATATGTGCACTGGGTTTATTTTAAAATGTATGATCACTGGTTTTTTTGTGAAAGGGAAAATAATCTTAAACTATTTTAAAATATTTTAGTAAAATGCCATTATACTTCAATTTCTATTTAGTCTTTGAGAGAGGGCAAAAGACTTTAAAATTCCCTTTGCTAACCTGTCAGAGAACTAGTCCTTCCAGTGTGGCTGTAGGACAAGTCAAGTCCATAACCTTCATAACTTTCCACTGCGCCTTGAACAAGTTGACAGTTTCCCTCCATTGCTGGGTCTTTACCTCTGGGACCTCACTGCCCCTGCATATCCTCATCCCCTTATCCTTAAAGAGGGTTATGTTCTCAAATGTACATGATTCTTCATCTCTTAAAAAATTTATGATCTTGAATATCCAAACCAGGTTCATCAATCTGACTATCCCTAATCCTTTCTGGTCTTTATCAGCTTGCAGTCTAAAACCCTTCTTTCATGTCTGCTTCAGTTAAAATTTGGTGGTTTTCTGGGGAAAAGACGTGTAGGTAAGAATAAAATTCCCAGGAGCTTATTCCATGAAAGCAGTGAACTGCACTTGGGTTCCTGGTTTATGGTGTTAGGCCTCGGAAAATCCTCTCCACCCTGTGACTGTGGTGGGCAGGAGCAGCAGCCACAGTGCTGATGAGTGTGCCTGGCTTTATATTTGGGAAGTTCTCTCTGACTGTCAGTTTTGTCTCAATTTATTAGACCACCGAGGTCCTCCGTCGGGGACGAACTCCGCCCGGCAGAGTCCGGCTCCGCAGCACCGGCCGCTGGGGTCGGCACCGATCCCCCCGCCCGGCACCGACAGGTACCGAGCGGCTGG
>NW_008595174.1:6611-16136 GCF_000691845.1 Merops nubicus | reverse complement strand
ATTCTATGATTCTATGAAACACATTTCCCTTTGGAATGTTTAAACAAAAATTTAGCTATATACATCTGATCTCTTACAACTGTAACAGCAAAAATGCTTTGGCAATGAAACAGTAATGCATTGGAAAATAAAAATATCAACTGTTTGAATCAATTTTTCTCACGCAAACTGTAAATTTGAGTTATGCCACCCGGTCTTAAAATTTCCTTTGAAATTTTCACTACTATCTGAGCAGCAAGAACTCTTGTTGACACTTTCATGTGCACAGGTAGATATTTGAGAAGACATTACCACCTTCAAACTGAGGATTGAAGAGAAACTGTTGTCCTTCCATTGCAGTCACACAAAAAAAGAGTTGCTCTGTAAAGATCACTGACTTCCATAAGATATAAAATGTCTTATGGAAGTAAAGACTGTGATTGTTATTATTCCTGAGAGAAAGCTGGATATATATATGTGTGTGGGTTTTTTTTCTGCATATATGTGTGTTTGTGTATGTGTGTTTATATGAACGTATGTAGAATTATAAAGTCATTTTGGCTGGAAGACGCCTTTAAGATCACCAAGCATTGACCACAGACCACAGCCTGGTCACCACTAAACCACATCCCTCAGCACATCATCAACAGGCCTTTTAAATATCTCCAGAAATGATGACTTCACCACTTCCCTGGACAGCTTGTTTCTGTGCTTTTCAACTGCTTCTCTGAAGAAATGTACGGTCTAAACCTCCCCTGGTACACCTTGAATCTTGGTTCTGTTGAACCAAAACTCCATCTCACTATTGCCTCCGCTCAGGTAGTTGTAGAGAGCAATAAAGTCTCCCCTGAGCCTCCTTGTCTTCAGGTTAAACAATCCCAGTTCCCTCAGCCACCCCTCTTAATGTGTATAGAAGAGAAAGAAAACAACACTATCAAATACAGACTATGTGCTAAATATAAATCATTCGTGACCTAACCTTATAGAAGCTGAAAGATACTGTTTCATGAGGTTTACTTAACCTATCTAGAGACCTGGCAGCTCCAGAAAACTAAATATTTTATTTAGAAGACTATTAATTCCTTAATCTTGTTTGTACCATCAATAGGACAAATTGTTTGATTTGCTATGGTTAAAAATATTGGGAAAAAAACATCGTTACAACTTTAGGGATTATCTACTTCTGTTTGCACTCTATGTTTTATATTCGCTGGATCATTGTTTGTAGCAGCGATCACAGATCACCTGATGGATAAGTAGCAGTCATTAAGAGAAAGCTGATGCTTTTAGTAATAAAAACAGGAACAAATAGTAGAAAATACCTCATATATAGATGCAATATCTGCAGAAATGTTTCTAAATGGAACCTTTCTAAAGGTTCGTACAGAGGTTCTCTTAGAGGATAATAGTAGTTACAAGGAAATAGTAAATATGCACAAAACCTATCTGGGATTAAAAAATGCTATGGACAGTTCTCAAAGAACAAAGTGTCACCTGGTGTCCTTTTATTATGAATTACCACATAAAAAAATATAATTTCCAACAGAAAAGCTTTTAGAAATAAAAGGTGTTGCATTTAGCAAAGATTTGGAGGCAGCATTGAGAAATACACATTTTAAAGAAGGCAAAAGCTAGAAGTTAGATGCATGCTAGAAGCTAAGAAAAACATTAAGAGAATTCATCTGCCTTAATCTGGCATCTGGTTGTACTTTTTTAAAAACAGTTCCCATTGTGAAAGTATGTTCAGGTATAGATTAATCTCACTCTGGAACTCAAAGTATACTCAGGTTTAGATTAATCTCACTCTGAGTTTTGTAACTCAGAGGACTTTCTGGCTCGACGTGTCTGGTGTTAATTGCCCTTAATAGTGTAATTGAGGACTGGGGAGCAGCAGCATTTGTTAACTGATACTAAGAGCCACATCTTTTATTGAACAAATTTCTCGCCACTAGAAGCTCTCCAGAAGGCAACAGATGGTGAACCCACACATGCATTTCCACCACGTTTCCTCCTCAAGGCAGTGTAAAGAGTAAATGGCTGCAACAAGTTTATTGTTAATATCGTTAGGTTCTGCTGTTGCATGTTCTGATTTGTGGATGTTTAGGTAGTACCACCAGTAGGTCTCCAGTCCCAGCTGTGTTGAGCTCTCTTCACAAGGAAAAGTGCTGTCACATGACAAATTTTCTAGCATCCAGTGCAAGAATTAAGTGTCTGTTGAAAATGAGCCCGATGTAATTTCCCTAGGCACACTGCAAGGGCAAGTCATGCCATCTTTACTGCTTTACTGCTTTACTGCTTTACTGCTTTACTGCTTTACTGCTTTACTGCTTTACTGCTTTACTGCTTTACTGCTACATACCGTCTCTCCTCTGTTGACTTAGGTCATCAACATTTTACTTGGTGCCTTTCTAAAACTCCAAATTCACTCCATACTTAAGAAATGAGCTTGTTTTGCATATAGGGGCCTGTATTTTGCTTTATCATTTGAATTCCTGGTTAAAGGAGTGTAAGTTTTATGTGACTACGGTTTTAGGACATAACTCCTGTAGCATTAAATAACACAGTGATGAGACTTGCTTATTTGAAAATTCTATTTTTGTGTTAGTATAGTTTATCACAAACTGAAAGCAATATTTATCAACTGCATGGCTAAAGAATTTTGCCTCCATCTATGCTTTATACATTGTCGATGCTTGGGCTTTAGAAGTGGCATGAACAGACTGCAAACTGAGAACAAGCGTTTCATTATTCATTTCTATTATTGCTGAAATGCCTACATCAACATTGTATAAAGCACAGAGGAAGATAAAATTCCTGGCTTATTTAGTACGCTATCTAAACAAACAGGCAAAATGATACAGACTGGCCTGAATGACCAAGCATTAAAGTAGATGAATTAAATTTCTAACATGCATGTGCTGCTGAGGTGCTTGTTGGATGTCACTGTGAAGACATTTAAACTGTATAATCTTTCTTCAGTGTGAAAGTAGGTTTCTATTGTGCATTCTGTCTTAGCTATGGGCATAGAGCTCACTGATGTTAATAAGACATCTGCGTGCAGAACTGGGGCAGAATGTGCAATAAGGATTCAGACAGCAGATAGGATAGGGCTCTTGTCTGGTGCCAGAAGAAATGTAGCACCATTAGACTGGTGCTTCTTAAAACACAGAAGAATCTGTCATTACTCAGATAGCAGATACATCTGATAATATGTTACCTGTTTTGCATAGTTATCTTCTCTGGACTTTTAAAAAGAATGTATATGACTGTATACGTAACACATAAGCAACACCAAACTGTTGAACTTCATTTAAACTGTAATAGAGATAAAACCACATTTGTGGCACTTTCACATAAGATAACCATGTGATAAACCAAGAATAAAGCTACTAGCAATCAAATGTTTGCAGTCTGAGGGACAGTCTGATAATCATGGCTACAATTCCTTCTGTTCTCCATCCTCCAGAAAACAGACGAAGAATTCAGTGAATCAGTTCTGCTATTTGCTAATTGAGCAAAGTAAGTATATTTTGCTCTGAAATTTCTCTGTTGGAACACATTGCTGTAAGCTGTATGGTGAGCCATCTTCTCTAAAAGGTGTAGTGGAAAAGCAAAGAACTCATAGTCTCAGAATCTGCTTCTACCATAATTTCTACAAGAAACTTCCTAGTCATGACTGGGGCAAGTGAGATATTTTACACTATACTGTATGGTGCCCCTCCAGTTCTCTAACTCTTTTTCTTAGATTTTTGAGATATTCTCCCGAATATTCAAGGGCTACAGAATACTTAAGCTGTAATTCTGAATTTGTAATTTGGAAAACACTACTTTTGTCTGAAGTTACTACCTTCAGTACACACTGAACAGGCCCAGGACATCTCAATTGTGAGGCTTATCCTTTCTGTAGAACATTTAAATTTGTTGAGTTCTTTTTTATTCCATATTGTCAATAAGAGAGAAAGAGTTAATGACGGTTTTCTTTTGTCTCTTATTTCAAAGTTTTAAATATACCTGTTCTATGACTACTGAAATATCTTTGCCAAAAACTGCCATATTTTATTTCAGTCTGGAAAACAAATTATGGCCATAAGGTATGACCAATTTGATGCACTGTTATTTGCATGTTTCTCATTTCTCATATAAAACTCTATGTGTATTTTCTGGATGCATGCTTATAAAGCCTCATCAATCGAGTGCCTGCTGCTTTTCCTGAGGGAACTTAATGTAAACTAAGAAGCACTCAGCATCAGGAATTATGACCTATGCTCAATTGCTTGATCTACAATGCTACAGAAGAAAAACTTTCATGCAAACTATTTTCAAATTAGTTTCTTATTAATTTTGCAGTGTGAAAGGCTTAGAAGTCACTGTAGCTACAGTGACTGAAAGTCAGCAAGATGGACTTATTTAAGTTTTCTGCATGAATGGTGTCCTTAGGTCAACACGTCATTGTGTTTTGAGAACTACAGTTACTACTATCTCTCTGCTAGAAATTAAAAATTACGTGTTTAGGGTATGTGGTCTTCCTTGCTTGGCCAGAGGTCTGTGCTCTGGTATGCCAGGTGAGACTGGATGACACTGTATCAGAAAGGTTTACGAATTATTTGCTGTAGTTTGTTGTAACATACTGAAATCTCTTTCTTGTTGGACATTACTATTTTTTGTTCAGATTTCACATTCTTCTGTAGAGGTTCCTGCTTTGTGCTTTGTTTTGGAGTTTCTGTTTTTTTTTATCTGTCTTATTGTATCCTCCTATGTTAATGTAAAACTGAAGGTTCATCTGGAGTAGAAGTTTAGTTTTAGAATCTGGTTCAGGTTACCTGTGATAGAGGCATGAAACGTGATACAAATGCTTCTATAGCCGCAGCATTTATGTCCATCTCGTTCATATGACTTACAATATTATAAATATATTTCTCTCAGACTCATCAGCTAATATAGTCTTTCAAAGCAACTTGAATAGTAAGCAATCTGTAGCTCCTTTTAAGTCATGACATTAATAGGTGCAAATGTTAGGCAGTGCTCACTGTTGTGAAACATGTTAAGCTTTTCTTCTGATGGGAGGAAAAAAAAGCCACCAAGACTTTGAAAATAAACAAGAAAACATACAGGATCAGTAAATGGTCTTTGTGGTTGCGGTAGGTCTTGCTAACTACAGATATCAGTAGTAGTTGCTTCAGTAAAAAGTGGCTGTTAATTGTGGGTTTCTAGGAGATCATAATGGAAAACAGCTGGGAAATCGAGCAAAACATCTAAAATGTACATGGTAAGTGTATATTCCCACTAATAAATTCCAAGGAAATATAAGACAGCCACTGCAGAGTAAGGAAGAGGCTTGAAAAATGAGCTACATGAAATGAAGAGAAAAAAAGCAAATGATTTATTTTTTTTATTTTAACTTAACGGTGTTTTTATGATGAAGAATGAGTTTAAGATGTTTATTTGGTATTGGGTGTGGGAATAGTAAAGTAACACTTATACAGATACATGATTTTTTTTTAACAGATCACGAATGATGTTCAGAAGGAAGGCTGGCACTTTTCAGGTGACTTTGAATATATGATGCCCTTGGGCAGTGTTTGAATTGTGCAATGATTGACAACCTTTTGTACAACTTCTCAAAGGAGAAGGTCATTTTAAGTGTAATTTCTGCTTCTCGTATATCTAATCTCACACATCATCTGGTGTCAACCTGTTCTGACCTAAAATTCTCTGAATGCAATTTAAAGTTCAGTGTGCCCTGAAACTTCAATTAACCTAGAAGGAGTGTACATAAGCATGCTGTTGTAAAAGTTATGGAAATTTCAGATAACACTGAACAAAGCAAGTATTAGATTATCTGGCCCTTGCCTGCCTCCCTACTCATAACAATTGTGCACACTAGTTAACTACCAGCATAGTCTGGATTATCCAAGAGCTTCTTTTGAGTCACTGAGCACTTTCTGTTCTTGTTTTCTATGCTGCTAGGTATAAGATTTTGTCATTTTAGTAGACTTCAAGGCTTTAATTTTTCATCTAATTTTTACATTTAGAATGAGCTGATGGTTGATCTTAGAACAGCAGCGACATAGGCTATGCAATCAATGAACACATCTTTGTGCTAGTGGGGGGTGGGATGTGCAGTTTGTTAACAGAAAATAGAAGAACCAAATCCATAATGAAAATGGTTAACAGATTTGGAAGAAATATGATGATCTGCAGTACTAGACAGGTGTCTTAATCCTGTCAAGTTTCTTTCCCATTGCCACTGTTGTGAGAAGACCACTCACTTGTCCTGACTTGAGCGCTAACACTCTTGCAGTGTGCTCTTCTTCATATATAATCAGTTTACACCACAGGGAAATTTTACTTGCATAGGAAAGCTGATTAAGGTCGTAATCTTTTTTTACTCTTTTGTCATGCCAATAAGAGCTGTCGTACAGCATGGCCTATGAGCAATGTCAGGGAAGTAACCAGCATATGTCAGGAGAGCAGAAGTATTTTATTCTTTTTTGGAGGATGACAGTAAAAAAGCATCCACGCTTTGTCCAGAATGAGCCTTAGACAGCTTACTATGCAAACCCTTAGGGGGAAAGATGAAAATGAAATTAGAGGAGTTGTGATTCTGCACTGATTTTCCATTTCTCTGTGCTTTACATGGTCAATGGCAAAAGTGCAAACAGGACTTGAAATTCTATACTTCAAGGCAACAAAATCTCTTTTTTTACATACAGAAATGACTCTGCAAGGTGCAGTCAATCAACATATAATACATTTTACTTTACAATATCTATTTTTTGCAAAAAATGCTTTTCTTCCCATTTTCTGTATTCAATGAGTGTTTTGTCTCCATTACTTGTGGAAATTTCATCCCTAGGAAAGCACATCTGTGTTGTGAAATGGTCATGATCATCATAGACGGCAAAGCAGGCCTAGAAGAAGAGCAAAATGTTTGACAAAGATCCACTGTGGAGAGATCTATATCTTAACGGGAAAAGGATTTTGCTTACAGGAAGATGTCTGTGGGTTTCATTAGCGGAGCTCTTTATTTTGACATTCTGTCCTGCTTATTTCTTATAGCCTCAGGAATAAGTCCTTTGTACTGACTTGCTGCTTCTGCTTTTATTCAGGTTTAGTTTTCTTTGATACTTTTTGAAGCTTGAAACAAACATTCTTTGTGTAGTAGATTACATTAGGCTTCAAACAGGAAAGAGAACTGCTCATGCAAAAGAGTAAAAGAATATTGATAGAAACATAATTAACATTATGAAAGTTCATTTGTTTCTGTTTAGAAAGTCATTAATAACATGCCTTGAGTGACATAAAAGTGTGTGTTTCCAGAGGTTAGCTCAGAAGAGCCATAAGAAGTCCAAGAGTGTGGTGATGTCCTCTGAGGAACATATATCCCATTAGGCTTAGCAATAGCGGCCAGCTCAACTTCTCTCTGACACGTTTCAGGTCCCTGCAGCCAACATGAAGTGGGGACATTTGGCTGCTACTGTGGGAGGTGAGGAACCAGGGCCTGGTGCCAGGGTAAAGAATAACACTGGCCAGCCTGGAGGAATGGGGTAATTGAGACTAGGGGTCCCCAAATCTCAATCCTCTTTCTCTGCTGCTGCAAAAATGTAGTCCCTCTGAAGTATGTCATTACTGCTGCAAAAGGAGTCTTCTTGGTAGATTCACATCGGGTTTCACATTCAGTTTTGGTTTATAACAGTATGTACCCAGAGTAACTCCATGGATATCCATTATCAACTGTGCAGTTGTACACACATGATTTTGAAACTTTGCCCTGCCATTCTCACTTGAGAAGGTCTTTTAAAAAGAAAAAAAATATTGATGAACTTGGCTAATCTTCAAATAATTTACTTGAACTGCTAGTCTTCTGATTCCTCAAAAATACAATAACTGAAGATATTAATTCTAAAATAGCATGCAAGGAAGGACTTGCATGCAAATCTCAAGGAAAGCTGGGCTTTAAACAAAAACAAAATCAACTATAATGAATATTGGATTTGTATTTCACTTAAATTTGTAATCGCTGGTCAGTTGCTCTGAACTCAGAGGCTATTAATGGAAGTTGACATGATATGTGTTTGATGTTTGCTTGCTGTCAAATCGAGGTAAAAATTGGAGGTGACAAAATAAATGGTCAAATGGGTATGCTCGGGAGGCATTCACACTTGCATAAAACAAAACCAAAAACTGTGAATGGGGACATGGGCCTCACATTTCTTGATCTTGATTTCAATCTTACTGCCACATAAAATTACTACCTTGCATTTTTTAATTAACAATTTTTTTTCTGAAAAACATTGAAGTAACATTGAAATATGGTGGAATTTAAAATACCACAGAACTTGTTTTTTTTTTTTTTTATGAATAACTCAGTAACTGTTTGCATTAAATAAAGTGCCAACATTCAAAACTTTAAAGAAAATGAATCTTAATTTTCCTGTAATTCTCTGAAGAAGACTGTGTTTTGCAAGTACTTCTAGCAATTGCCAGACTAGGTCTTTTTTTTGGAAAGCATATTTTTGATTACTTGGATAAATGAAGAATATTTACCAAGCTACCTTGGGCACATTACTAACCAACAATGAGTTAATCCTTAACATGTCAAATTATGATACGATAACTGATCTGTTTCATAGTAAAAGGGTAGCTGGGGTGGCTAATATATCCCTGTGTTGGTGATTATGGTCATTTTTGTTTCTTCTAACTTCTTTCTTTGTCATGCTGATGATTAAAGTCATTGCTGTGCTGATGCTATCTCCTCAATATTGTTCCTGCATATAATTTAAAACATCTTTACTTTCCAGTATTCCAACTCAGTATCTGCCAACACAACAGTCACGCATCTACTAAAACTTCAAGTACATACCCATTAATTTTAAGGCTATTTTTGTCTTTTGAGATTTCTTATATCATAACTCCTGAACTTCTGAAGAGGTGCAGTGAAAGTTTGATTGACTGGTACCAGTTCAGTAACATAAGAATAAACACTTCTAATTAAGGAAGGAATAATTACTACTTCAGTACTCCTGTGATTTTTCCTAGAAGTTGTTCAACTGAGGATGAGGAAGGGGAGAGCCCCTCTTCATTCTTGGAAGGAGCCATGGAAGTTAATAAGAATTCATGGGCTAACAAACTTAGTGGGTTTATGTGATCACAAATAATGATGAGCATGTCACAGAGAGGAGTGGCAGTAGTTCTACCACAAAACTTACTGGCTTTGCAGTACTTGTAATTATATTCACATTCATTTTACAAATGAGACACTTTCTTGCAACACATTAAATAAATGATTGTTTTTTAAACCCTATTCTTTAATAGAGAGGCTTTTTTGAGGGCTATGCTGGGCATCACAGAATTGTCTCAGTGGCCTTATAGGCAAAACTGCTGGAAGCATCCTGTAAGTCTGGCTGGCACTTTCTAAATAAATCTTTGGATTAAAAGACATGTTCTCTTGTTACTCACAGTCTAAAAATAGGAATATTCTGCTGTGAATTGTTTGAGTCTCAGTAAAATATGAAGCATCATCTTTTGTAAGCAAGTGTGTCAGTA
>NW_008595174.1:0-6580 GCF_000691845.1 Merops nubicus | reverse complement strand
CTGACTGACTTTCTTTAATATTCTCCCTGGAAACTGGTACCGAATGACTGGGTCTAGACCTTGAGACCCTTGTGGGAGACCAGATCTCCTTGTATCTTACAGCTGCTACTACAGGTACTTTAAAAGTTGCCATTAATTCAGGACTGGAAAAAACTGTTATCTTGATTCTGCTGGCCAGTCACTACCTGTCAGCAGTAAAAAATATCAGAGGTATGGAATGAGAATTGTCACGATGACCAGCCGTACTAGCTCGTACTGTTGAGTCAGTCCCCTAGTATGTCATCTCAGGATGACATGTGAGCTAATAAATCTAGCTGTTCTGCATCAACAGAGGTAGGAAAAGTAATCATAACAGCATAAATCTATCAAATCTTGTATCTCATTCACTAGGACTACAATGCTTGGTGAGAGAACAGTGAATTACTCTACATATCAAATATATGTCCTGGCTATACCATACAACTTCCTTGCTTCCACTCTTTACCACCTGTGAACAGAAAGGATCTGGTCTATGTTGCATGAGAAACTTCAGAGCAAAGACATTACTAAAAATCTAATCCTCACCCACAGCTTCTGGTTGTGGTGGTGGTTGTATTTATTTTTTTTTTTTTGTGCAGTAACAACTTATGGCTGAAAATCAAGGCAGAGTTTAAGCTGATTGAATCGATGGCTCTGCCATTACTAAATCATGCAATGTAATTACTGAAAAGTTCTCACAATTTGCTGCAGCTCAACCAACAGTCTTTTTGAGCCATTATTTCAAGTAGGTGGAAAAATAAAACCAAGCAGCCTTGTGATTGCAGAAGCCTTTCTCTCTATTGTAAACAAGTCACAAAGAGCCTCCTACTACAGTTACATACGATTAGATGTAGGGAAGGTCTCCTACTGTTTCTGAATACATATCTTACAACTCAGAGACCCATGACTAGTAAATGGTGCTGCTTTCAGTTCATGCCAGCTCTCAAAGCAAATCCATTTCTGTCCATTCCAGTTTGGGCTAGAGGTAGATAACAACTTAATAGAACTCTCCTGATAAAACCAGGAAGCTGAACTGTGAGCCTTGTGGTGGGAACATATGCACAATAACTGCCTACTTTTCTGCCCTTACCACCCTGCTTCTGTCAGCAGGAGTGCTGCATGTTCCAGCCAAGAGAACACTTTCTCAAAACCTCCCATTCATTCACAATAACATCTATTGAAAAGCTGTCAGTCATCCTTGGCAGAAAAATAATGAAGCCAATCATTAGCACAATATGCCTGAGATTATCTGAACAACTGGTGCTTCTGGACAGCTGGTGGTACAGCTGCTGCAGGCACCCCAGTCTGCCTTTTGAATGTGGTGCTGGGTGAGGTGTGAGTTTGAGGCACAGGTACTGAAAGATGGGGGAAGGAGAACTAGCTTGCAAAACAAACAAGTTCATTTCTGCAGTGCTTGAAAAAACACTGCTAAGAAGCATAATTATTAGAAAGTGTCTGTGTAATAGAACTGCAGTGCAGTTTGCAAACTGTTCATCAAAGACACACTCTTCAGGAGAAGATGAGTAAGAAAGGCCACTGACAGGGGAAGGCCTTACGAAATATCTTGGCCACAAAATTAAAGGCTGCTCTTGTGAGGAGATAGGGAATTCCATCTGAAGTTATCAGACTTTCATTCTCCTGGAAAGAAGTAAAGAAGTTTGCCCACATTTTTGGTGTACACAGCAGAGATGCTCCCACTGTAGTATTTCCCATGTTTTGCTCTAGTCTCTGTCTAAAATGTTCTCCTTCTGAATATTAGCTGTAGACAGTAAGTATCCTAAAAGGATCACGTAGTCCATAGATTTCAGAATTACTAACCCAGCTATTGAAAGGTGTATATCAGTCTGGACCCCAACCCAAGATTTAGAAATACTTGTATTCCACCAGATGCTTGCTGCCTCTTGTTGTGATTTATGAATTGTAAGAGTTCAAAAAAGCAGAAATTCAGATTCTTCTTTAATGACCTAACTTGAAGAGCTAAGCTGTAGACAAAGACCAGCTATAGCAACACCAAATCACAAAGACATGGACCCTCAGAATTTGGATGTCCATGCTCTGTAAGGAAATTTTTGTGTAGGTGAAGGAGAAAAAAAGAAAATACGGAAAGCAATATTAGACAAATGGTTAAACTCTGGTTTAAAAGGTCCAGACAGCATCCCTCTTGATCAAACCAGACACTCTGAAAGTCTGTTCACAGCTTTAAAAGTCTGTATTATAGTCTGCCTGGCCCTTGCAGAGGACTAAAGGTACAAGGAGAGAATCAAGTGGAATGCCAATACTCTGAGTCTTGGTGGAAAAAGAGAAAAAACGGTGTGTCCCTCGTTTTGGTCAAAAGAGCAGAGAAATCTACATGAAGTCTTAAAAGAAAAGGGTTAAAATTAACAGAACTGCATAAAAAGACCTCAATGTTTGAAGCAAAGCACAAAACAGACTAATCTTTGGCATATTTGAAAGTCTAAATGTAAGGTTTTAGATAAATTGAGACAAATGCTGAGAAAAACAGATAGGTACTGCAAAGGTGACCTAAAACACCTTCATTCTGCCCTTGTGTTGCCTATCTACAGTGATAATCTATAAGTCAACTCTGGGAAAAGGCTGTTCTCTATTAAAAATTCATGCATAATGCCTAGTACCAGTGGGCATTGACCTGTGGTTGGGGCAGTCAGGAATTATCAAAATACACACAGTAACTACAATAATAATTTGTAGGATACTAAAAACTAATTAAATTATCACTTTGCACAGCAGAATGCAGCAAAGGCTATAACATTCTGAATCTGCAAGCCCGTACATAAACTTTATCATGCCATCTGAGGCCTCTATAACATTATAATGTTTCTTCAAAGGCAGAGCTGGATGGTGCCGGTAAAGCTATTTGGAAAGGAGGCCATTTGGAGAAATAGTGATAAAATTACTTGTGCACTTTCCTCTGTACATTTAGTGGCACAGCCAGGATGAAATCTGAGGATTAGACTCTTAAGTTTTTGCTTATTCCTTCCCTTAGCAAATGGGCTTTGCACACATGCAAGTAAGATGCACTTTCAGAACAAAAGGCCATCCTCTCAAAACCTTGTTCCTGGCAGATCTATGAAGGAGAACCTTCCCAGCCCCCAGAGTGGTGTCTAGATAAAAGCTCCCTGCCTTGTGCTGATCTGTTTGTTGCCACTGATACGAGAACTCCCTCAGACAATTCACAGCTTGTCACTTCATGCCAGTAGACTGACTTAACTGTCTATAAACTGCTATGGAAGAAGATATAGAAGGAGGTTGTTCCCAGATATACAGAAGTAAAACCATCTCATAAATGCAATGTTCAGTAAAGATAATTTTAAACCAACTTTGAAGTTACACCTTTGAGTGTATTCATCTCTGAAATCAGAAATTAATTTTAAAAATGCAAAACCAAAATGACTGAAACAGCATTTCTGCACCATAGAAATAAAATTAGTTTTCTTGCTATGATAAAATTTTCCTACGCTTCACTGAATAGATAGACAAGATTAATGTTGTGTCTATTGTACTGCAGAATTATTTGCTAACATAACATTTAAAAATCCATCAGGAATTCAAGAAAATATAGTCAATCCACCAAGAGCTCTATATGTCACAGGAACAAAAGATTTAAAGACAAGGTTTGCTGAAGTCCTTTCCAGTTGTCACTCTTTTGTTGGTACACACACACACAGAGTTTAATGTGTTTTAGAGTTAACTTATGAATAGGTGAGGCATCTGCTAAGTAGCCTGTCAATTCACATATTTTACCAATTGTATTTTGTTGCTGTTATTACTCGGTGCTGTTTTGAAAAAGCAACAGTTCTAAAAAGTACCTTGGTGTATTAAATATCCTTCAAATTCTATTAAGTAAAGCACAAAGAAGGAATTAGAAGCTCCTTATTAGTATATACTATGTAAAGTACTCTTCAGTTTTGCAGTAGATTTGATTGAATATGTCTTGGAGGAAGCACTTGTTCTGTTAAAGCACTTAGAATCAGATCTAGTTTTTGGTTTTATTTTGGGGGTTTGTGGCTTTTTTAAAAGAAAAGATCTTTTTTTAGAAAACTCCCACTTCAAATTACTTCACTGCTGTTTAATTTGTATGAAATACAGACTTAATGAGAAAAGGGAATTTCCACCAAGAGATATTGGCATGAGCTATAAAATTAATATAAGCAAACTACAAAGACATGAAACATATCTATCTGAAAAACTTCCGTCCTGGGATCCATTAAACACCTCTCCCAAGAACTGTTTTAGATAGATGGCTAATAATTTCTGATGACCTATGCACTATTTTGTGTTATCTTTGGGAGAGCTATGGCTGACGTTCTGTCCTCAAGGGTTTTCAGAAGAAGCAGAAGAGAACTTCAAAAAATAGGGCAATGAAAGACATAAATTATTTCAGAAGGATCAAGGGATTTAATTAAAAGAATAGATAGTGTCTTTTAACAAGTTGGAGAATTTTTAGTTTATATATTTCTCTGTCACATCATGGGGAAACTTCAGAAGCATAACATTAAACTTCTGAAAATTATCAAGAACTTTATGATGGGCTAATACTTTAGTTTGGTGCTGTCACTGCAGCAATACGGTTGCAGTGAAATACAAAAGTTCATGTTCTTAATGAAAATCAACTTGTAGCTTGCAACTGTGCAACTCTTTGTACCTACGTTTTGTGCTTCACATGGGGTCAGAACAGGTGCTGAGCTTCATCATTGCTGGGCGTTATGTCTCTCAAATTATTTTGTCATATCACTGCCAAACTTGGCATAGCTAACAGCTAGGAAGTTATGTGCTGTGTGCTTCTGAGATGGGCAAAGACAGAGTCATTTTCAAATTATTTAGTATGTGTTAGAGAATAAAGGTCAAACAGTGTTTTCCACAGGTCAACTTCAACAGAGCAATCCCTGTTATGTAATTTTTATGCTAAAGTATATTGTTTTCCTTCACTTTAGGCATAGGGATTATGTTTGTAGATATTACATATGTAAATGTCTCTGTCTGAAGATAAGACTTGGATTAATGATTTAGCGTAATAAAGCCTTTGATTTCTAGAAGGGTGGTTCTCCACCCTCAATATAGTTGTTTGCAGACAGCAAGTGACTGATTTAGCTCCTTTTCCTTGCCAGCATTATCCCGACACTGGAAAAGATGATTTTTGAATAATCCCGTGGAATTCTGTATAAATTCAGATAATTTTCATTTTTTGTAATTTGATTATATTTGTAACTGGTACATGGAGTAGTCTGAAAGAAATACCTAATTTTGCAGAGGTACTGTGACAGCAGATGTCAATTCAGAAATCTAAAACTACCTAATTTTCAGGTTAGAAAAGACAAATATATACAATGGATTTACTGCTCATTCTTAACTACTTCTGTGCTAAAGAAGCCATAGTTAACTCTGTAATATTTGTTATTTATTTCCCTGATTAACAGAAGGACTGCAAATTATAGGAAAAGAATATACAAGCCCATTTGGTTGAATTTGTCATATCATAGAACTCTAAAGCAGTTGGTAGCATGCAAAGTACAGGCAAGCTGACAATTCCGTTTTGGCTTTGATTTGTAAAGAAACCAGTAGGAACAGCATTAGGATCTAAGATATCACCAGGTATTTGCCACCAGACAAATATAATCTCCAAAGTCTTTATAGAATGATATGTGCTGGACTGCAGACTGGACCCTCCTGCCACCAGCCTTCTGAGACAGAGCCATTTGGGCTGAGGATGGATTTAATCTGACATGTGAAAAGATAAGAGATAAGATTAAAGCAAGGCTGTAAATTTGGTTCAGCCATGTGTTTCCGCAGTGCAAACAGCATCTTTTTTCTACCTGCTCGCCTGTAGCTGGGTGTTATCAAAATCACTTGATTAAGGACCGTATAAAGTAGAAGACTGGGTTGCATTACAATTTATACCTTCCTATCGTTATTCCCAAAACTCACAGGGCACAAATCCATGCCCAGACAAAAATTCCTGAGTGCCAGCCTTGCCAGTGTCCTTGCTAGTGTCCTGCAGGCTGCTTGACAGTGCTTGTTACTGCAAGAAGCTGTGACGGGGAGGATAAGGCTGCAACAGGAATGTGTAAAAGCTTCTTGCAGTAACAACCACTGTCTCCTGGCTGGGCATAGAAAGAAGGCAAGACTTTCTTTCAGTCTGAGCTTATTGCGGGTGTTCAGGAAAAGATCTTCCTGGCTCTTGCTAAACCCACTGCTGAGACCCACAGTGAGGTATGCCGGGTGGATTCCTCACCTTGTAACCAGACTGGGCAGCCTGGGCAGCGCCTCTGCAGCCAGCCGTGGTGCGCGGGGAAAGCCGCCCTGCGCCTGTGGGGAGCCCTGGGCGCCGGGCACCGACGACTGCCCCAGGGGCAGGGGGGAGGGTTGTCACCTGCCCCTTGGGGACACTTCGTTTTGCCCCGCTTCCTGATGGTTCCCCTGTCATGTCACGAGGTGGCAGTATTTAGTTTCCACTCTTCTGCTCTAGATAGGATTGAGATCATGTTCCCTTTTCCAGTCTTTTTTTTCCCCCTCCAGTGGATGTTTCCACAGAGTGGTTGTGAAT
>NW_008595173.1:864-1212 GCF_000691845.1 Merops nubicus | reverse complement strand
CCGGTGGGTCCAGTGTGGTATCAGGAAGGGGGGACCCCATACTAAAATGAGGGGTGTCCAGTGCAGTGTTGGGGAGCAGATGTGGTGCAGGGGTTGTCCCAGTGCAGGGGGGAGTTGGTGATGTGGAGGAGCTCTCCTTACCAAAAGGAGGGTGTGCAGTGCAGTGTTGGGGAGCACATGTGGTGCCAGGGGGGTCCCAGAGCTGGAGGGGGGCCCAGTGCAATGCTAAGGAGCCAGCATGGTGCTGGACCTAGTGCTAAGGTGGATGTCTAGTGGTTTTGGAGCCTGGTGAGGTGCTGGGGGTGTTGGGAAGGTGCCTGGTGTGGTGCTGGGGGATGCAGTGCTGTG
>NW_008595173.1:0-833 GCF_000691845.1 Merops nubicus | reverse complement strand
TTGGCAGAGAGACCCCCCAGTGCCAGAGGAGGGGACAGCGTGGGGCAGTGCTCCCTGGCAGCACTGCTGTGGGGCTGGGACAAACAGGGCAATGTCCTTCCCAGCTCCCCACAGCGCTGTCCTGTGCTGGGGAGCTGAGAGGTGCCAGGCTGGGAACAGCATCATCCCTTAGTCTGGGTCTTTGTTGCTTCCTCCTGCTCAGCAGAGGGTGGTTGTGTCCCTTCTGTTGAAGTGTAGGGACCCTGTCAGAGGCTGGCAAGCAGGCAGGGCCAGCCCTGCTCCTGCAGTCAAAACCTGGAAAACACTGAGACACCCTTCCCTGGAGACCTAGATCTCCTCCTAGATCTCTCTCTTTTGACCAAGACAGCTCCTGGGCTGGTGGGCAGGTTCTCAGCACGTCTGTTCTGTTGCAGCCAGGTCCTGATGAGAAACTGTCTGAGCTGCTGCCCGCGGGCTGGGAGGCCAACAAGGAGCTGTACACGCTGCGCTACAGGTCCACGGGCACTGCCCAGGAGCTGCTGCTCAAGGCCATCATGGTGGAAGACAGCATGATCCTCAACGTCATGGTGAGCAGCCCCCCTGTCCCCACGGGCTTGGGGCCTGTTTCTGAAATGTTTCCTGTTCCTTGTTCTGCCTTGCAGCAGTGTTTGTCCCTCGGGGGTGGGGTGGAGCCCCGGGCTGCCTGGGCAGCAGCAGACAGGCCCCAGCATGAAGCTGGCCAAACACTGGATGTGTCGTGGCAGTCCCTGTGCAGTTTGCCTCAAGCACTTCAGCCTTGGAGTTTCTGCTCCTTTCCCAGCTCAGGGCTTTTCTGCAGATCTCCTCCTGTGCCC
>NW_008595172.1:923-3262 GCF_000691845.1 Merops nubicus | reverse complement strand
GTAACGACAGGAATAGGGGGAATGGGGTAAAGCTGGAAGTGGGCAGATTCAGGCTGGACGTGAGGAAGAAGTTCTTCACCATGAGAGTGGTGAGACCCTGGAATGGGTTGCCCAGGGAGGTGGTTGAGGCCCCATCCCTGGGGGTATTTAAGGCCAGGCTGGATGAGGTTCTAGACAGCCTGATCTAGTGTGAGGTGTCCCTGCTCATGGCCGAGGGGTTGGAACTGGGTGATCCTTGTGGTCCCTTCCAGCCCTGACAGATTCTGATCTGTTTTAGCAGAGGACTTTAGAGCCCTATTGGCTCAATGGTTATACTTGATCTTAAAGATCTCTTCCAACCTAAAGGATTCTATGATTCTATGATTCTATGATCAGTAACTGTATCTCAGGCAGGCTGCTGCAGACTCTTGTCAAGATGTCAGCCTAAGTTTTGGGGTACCTTATTCTCCGAGTTTCTGATGACAAGTTTGAGACAGTACTCTTCTTCTCACTGACTCTTACAACTGTTTACAGGACAGCTGAGACCTCACTGGGGTAAAAGAGGATGAAGGCAAGCTACAGATTCCTTGCCTACATCAGTAAACTCAAGGATCTGAAGGTTAAATTGTGTGCCTTGGATTTGTCTTTCTTTTCCATCTCTGTCACATGATCTACTGAAAGAGCTTATCTTTTTGCAAAACTTGTCACAGTAACTGGGAATATGCATTGCTTACCAGAGCATAGTAGCAAGTCAGGGAGAATCAGTAGTCTTTCAGAGAGAATAATATTTTGTCATATAGCACAGTTGTCTTTAAAATGGATCCAAAAGTTTCATAACCTGCCAGTTTCTTCTGAATTACCATAGTGAGTCCTCTTCATTATTTTAGATGTTTAAAAAAACAAACACCAGGCAACAAAAATAACCCCAAAACAGAGTAGAATGGGGAAAATTAGGTATTTTTTTCTTATAATTGTAGTTTTTACTCTGTAAATTAAATGCTTGGCACTGAAGTGTCTGAGAGAGTTGATAAGAGTTGGTCCTACATTGAAAAGATGAGCAACATGAAAAGACAGTATTTCTCATTGAAAATGTCCACTGACCTTTGAAGTTGATTATTACACATTTTCACCTACTCTAGTTGATATGTATCATGTATTAAAAAAGATCATTTACTGCACAGAATAAGTGCAAAAGCTTTTTCTATTGCTACTTACTTTTCACCTGAATCTGCCTTCTTGCTGTTTATGTTGCAATCTGTTGTGGCTTCAGGAGGACTGTATGGTGGGAATTAATTACTGGGATGCTAAGATTCTGTCATAAAAGTATTCATAGCAAGGTGAAGGGGGTGGTAAAGAAAGTGTTCCTCTAAAACTTTCTCTTGCACAGACTTGTCCTTAAGCATATGTCCACTAGAGAGAACAGACAAGAAAAACTGAGTTTGCACCAGGAAACTTTTTTCTCCTGTGCCAGTTACCCTGATTATGTTTACAGTTTTCCTCGAGGGCTTGATTGCTATCTCTTTGGATGTTTGGCTACTTAGGACACTAATTTGGGCCCCTGTATCAGTTAAGAACTCTAAACTGACTCTATTCAGACCCTTGGGAATGCATATGTGAGGCTCCCCGTTAGCGGACCATTGCCGGGAATTCACTATGTGGAGCAGGAGGCCCGAGTCCCACACCACAACTTCCAGGTTTTTGACCCGTTCGGCTCTTCTCGCAGGGGTGCAAAAGGGTTAACTGAGCTGTCCTGCCACGGAGCAGTTGCCCCCATTTCTCCTGGCTCTATCTTTTCCCCCTCTAGCAATTTAAGCAGTGTTTGGATATGGTGGGTGGGCATTCCGTGCAACACCGCCCAAAGTGCTATCACCTTTTGCCATAGGTCATTCCTTGCTGGATCATAAATTCGACCTAATTTGCCTCAGGAGGTTTCAGGCTCCTAAGGGGGTGGCCAGTCAGGGTGAGGTTTGCAATTGACTTGCTGGACCCTCCTAGTCCCGCCATCGGTGCTGCTGCCCGGATCAACCCAGCCCATCTCCCGCTTGTAAGTCACTGTATTAGATAATATTTCTGCCCAGGTCACCATGTACACAGGCAGATTCTGAGGGTTTTCCCAGTGTCGTGGTCCGGTATCTACCAGAAAAGTTACTGGGTAACAGTTTGGCCCAACATCACAAGTAAGCTCCAAATCTCCGTCCTTATTTCTCGTTAACCTTAACACATTTTGGCAATCTTTTGGAGGATGACAAGTTTTAGGGACTACTTGATTATTTGCTTTTTCTAAGTCAGTGTCATTGTTTTCTGTATTGGCATTTTGTGTTGGTACCCTCCTCCACTGCTGATGAGACTTTACCCTTTCA
>NW_008595172.1:0-894 GCF_000691845.1 Merops nubicus | reverse complement strand
TTTCGAGGAGGGGGGGGGCTATCAAGTTTCCTGAGTTAGTGGCCACTTCAGTCGATCCTCCTTGAGAATTTGACCTCAACCTAGGCTGTCCAAACTGGTTATTTCCCCATTTCTCCCGCCAGGCTTTTACCAATGTCTCTAATTGTTTACGGTCATGGTATATAGCCAATAGATATTCCAGGATTTCCATATGTCTGGCTTCCTCCTTAAGCATGGCGTATGGTCTCCTATCAGGTGACGGAGGAGTAACTGATCTCCAATCATGCAACGGTGGAGTAGGTGGTCCACTACCAGGCGAAGGTGGAGTAGGTGTCCTCCCGGGGCGTCGATTCCTGGGCGGACTGTTTGGTTTGTTACTCTGTCTGCTTCTACTCATCACTAACCAATCACCCCGTGATTTATTTTGCCGTTTGAAAGTAAGGGAATTTGGAGGCGATCTAACAGTCACTTCGGCATATGAAAGCTTGTTGATCTGCTTAGCCCCAGAGGATCCACCAGAACTCCCATATTCACCATGCCTCTTGCTATAAATCAACAACTCTCTTGCCAACTTGCCCCATGTAATTCTCATTTCTCCTTTTTGGATCTTCTCCAGAGTTTGTATGACATTTTCTTTAATCGTATGAGGAAATCCCCTAATCAGAGGATCCAATTCATCTGGTTTTACTCTGACAGACATAGGACTATTGTGTTCTAGTATTAAGTTATGGTCATGAATCATTTGCAGCACAGCTGATTTGCTGGTCTGACTTCAGACCAGCTCTAGTCCGATCCCATGGGACAATGCACTGATACACTGCCAGTTGTACAGGAGCTCGGTATGCATCAGGGCTTGTCAGAAGGGCTGTGGGAGACACACTGGCTTGGGCACTGTAATGGTTTGAAAGCAAACCA
>NW_008595171.1:0-8726 GCF_000691845.1 Merops nubicus | reverse complement strand
TATGGGCAAGATGACTGATTAAGTAACTTCATGGTCTCAAAGACCATTACAGTTAAGCACAGAATGAAATTTGTCTTCTTGACACACACAAAGGTTCTAATACACTAAATATACAGCTGGAAAAGAATCGTCCACAGAATTCAGTGGTACAATCCATCTCCTACAGCTGGGATGGTTATATTAATATATAGACTTTCTTTTGCCCTAAGATGAGGTTGGGTGGAGATAGAGGATGAGAACTTTTGGATCTTGCTGTGTTTTTTTCAACTTTTGCTGCTGGAAGGAAGAGGAGTTGCTAGCCCAACCATCACCCCAGCCACGCACAATGGGGAATGGAGACACCCTCCTCTCTACAACCATGCACATGGGCAAAACACGGCCAGAAGATCAGAGGCAATCATCGTGTTACAAGCCAACAGAACTCTGCTGGTTTACACCAACACAGGCTTTAGACCTTATCTGAAGAGGAGTGCCAAGCCAATCATCACAACTTGCCCACCGTTATTTTTACGCTGTGCAATATGGAGAGGAACGGATGGAAAACAAAATCATCTCCTAAGGAGAAAAAAAAAAGCAGCTGGAAGAACATGCACGATAGGGATGCTAATGCATGGAAACATCTGGCCAAGATGGGAAGGAGACTGATGTTTTCTCCCTCCAAATTCATGGGAACACATTGAAACCTGACAACAGCTCTGTCCTATGGAAATACCACGGCTCTCGTCATTCGGGCAGTCAGGCTTGAAATCCTGACATCAACATCAGAGGGGGGAAAGATGACTCCACTGCTGCTGCTTTCCATCCAGACAAAGCAGCCTGCAACAAAGGCGAGCGCAGGCACTCGTTCCCCTCGGTGTGTTTCCAATCATGGCAGTGTGTTTAAGTAGTCAAACTGCATCCAAGAGAGCTCAGCAGCACCCAGAGGGCAGATGACATCCTGATGGCAGGAGCGCCTGTGTAAATCATCTCCAAATGACACTGTCATACACGGGGAGCTGCTTAATTTGGAATGTGCCAAACGGTGCTTTTCCTCATCTGGCATCATCTATACATCAGCCAGCAATTCCTTCGGGGATTGTAATTCTTGCCATAGACAAATGTACAACAGATGCTGCAAAAAATGAAGAAGAAAGCCTCTACAGAGGTAGCACAGCAGCCACTCCTGAAGTCAAAAGCCAACTTGTGAACAGTCACAAGCCCCTCTCAGTCATCTGGCTACCAACCTTCAGCATCACACAGCAGTGACTGGGCAAGGGGGTGAGGAAGGACAAGCAAGCGACTGAGAATTCAGACCCTGTGCAGCTCAAAGCTCCTGCTCCTCGTTAGGTGTTTCCAGAATGAAACATTTTACAAGTGTACAAATGTTAGTCAACTCTCATCTGTTTTTAAATTTTCTTCCAAGTGACACAGGACCGTTCCTTCCTCACACCCTCTTGCCAGGGGATAAGCAGCAGTACCATCAGGGTTAAATAAAAAGCTATATGCTTTATGCTACTGTATCAACATTATGCTTTAAGACAGTGGTAAAGCAGCCCTGTCCTCTTTAGAGAGCAGCTTCTATCCCACCATGTCTATATTATTTAAATCTGAACAGACCTCTGTACATCATCAGCCAGTTCATCCATGTTGCCAGAGCTGTAGGAGTGACTCAAACCCCAGAACACCAAATCCAGAGGGAACAGTAGTTTTGAGTTCTATATTTATCAGTTTATTGGTTCTCTTCAGAGAAATTATGCCATTATGTTGTCCACCAAGATGACTTTCCTGTCTCTTACACACACTGTTTAATTTGTTAGAGGCATAAGAAGCTGAGTTTTCCAGAGCAAGGTGTGAGGTACAGATGCTTGCAAGGGACAACAGTGTCCAAACCCACCAGCCCCACACATCAGTCACCTCATCAATGTTTACAAATATGTAAAGGGTGAGTGTCAGGAAGATGAGATTAAGCTTTTTTGTCCACCAAGATGACTTTCCTGTCTCTTACACACACTGTTTAATTTGTTAGAGGCATAAGAAGCTGAGTTTTCCAGAGCAAGGTGTGAGGTACAGATGCTTGCAAGGGACAACAGTGTCCAAACCCACCAGCCCCACACATCAGTCACCTGGATGGTCAGAGCCTGGGGTCAAGCATGTGCCTCATCCAGGCACAGCCGTGCTGAGCACTGACACCAGAGGAGACCAAGTCTGCCTGTGGCAGCACTGGTGACAGAGGGAAAGTGATGGCAGAAGATGTCAGGCTGCACAGGGAGAAGGGACACTGTTACCATCCCCAAATCCTACACCCAGCACACTCAGCCCAGAGACCTTCAGGTGCCAGACTGAACTTCTGATCTTGAAGGAGTCAGAGCTCTGATGACAGCCAACTGCCTCAGGGACCACCTAAGTGGCCAGCCATATTTCAAGAAATTATTTTTTGTGAACAGTTTTGAAAGTAGAAATTAATGTCAACAGATTTGCAGATCAAAAGAAGAATTATCTAATCTAGTGTGCTCTGTGTCAATAGACAGTTGTGAGAAGCTGTAAAAGCCTTATGGGTACAAGAGACAGACTCACACAACATGCTCTGGAGTTAGTCACCTGTTGAGTTTCAGACAGAACTTCTCTACAGCTGGCTCAAGATCTTCACAACTGCCCTACACGACGTCTTGCTCCTCATCTACAGCATACAACATGGTTTCAGGACTTCCAAAAGGCCAGGACTTGATGCTATGGTTAATACTTTTCAGCACTTCAAAGCCTGGACTGAGCTTTGCTGCCCACTCAGAAGTTTGCTATCTTTGGCATCCCCCAAAACTGAAGAAACATCAGCGTTTGGCTATTTTTGCTGCTGGCTCTCCAGTCTAACATTAACAGCCAGTGTCCACAAACTACATCCTGAAGCTTACTCAATCCCATGGAAAGTTTGCTGGAAGAAGGAATGAGTAAAGGTTACAACATTTTTGTCTTATTATTATTATGAGGGAACACACAACAGCTGTTGATAAAAAAAACTTGGTTTTTTTACAAGGCAAAGAGCAATCCCAGTTTTCTAAACCTTGGCATATCTTTAGCTTGCTGTGCAAAAGTTCCAGGGGACATGAGTCAGCTTACAAACCCATAAAAATCTAATTATGGCTAATGATCATCCTTTTGTTTACACTGTATGTAAAATGCTATCTGCTTCCGAGACTCACTGCAGCAGCAGCATCAATGGTAAATCTTGAGATTATTTCTGTCCTACTCATATGACATAAAATGGCCTATTTAGGACAGAAAGGAACCCATGCCACACAAAAGTTTTTGCATTATTTGCCAGAACCTTGATTTCTCTCTCATACAGCTACTGAAACACTGCATGCTCTAGCTTTGTTCTTCAATTTAAAAAGGTGTTCAAAAAACCCCCACACAGGACAACCAAGTTCCAGTTTAAAGAAAGCAACGTGTGGCAGATCCTCACACAGGCTGCACAGCAACCAACCAGCTTTAGGCCACCCAGGGAACTCGTCTTCTCATCTTCTGCAGACCTGAGCAGGACTGCAACCATCTCTGGAGAAACTCACACAGAGAACAAAGCAAAAGTTTAGGTAATCAGGGTTATAGCAATCCCTCTTGCCTTTTAAGGGAAAAAGCCAGAGAGGTGACCCTACTTCTCTAGACCACTGCTGGTGCCCATGGAGGAGGTCCCATCAACCCATTGCAACAGGGGAAGGAGAAAACAGCCTTCCCTCTCACATGCACTCACTGCTGCTCTTTGATGTGTTCAGTGGCTGTCCCCAGAGAGCTGCAAAGCAACTCGAATCACATCAGGATCCGTTTGCCACGTACAGAGAGTATTTGCTGGTTCAAATTGGGCTGCAGGGAAGGACAAAACAACAAATAAGGAGGCTACTGGCAAAGGGGTTTCTATTCTTTGCCTTTCCAGGAACAGGTAGGATTTTAAAAAATCATTTTAAAACTATATCCAAGCTTGCTTGCACCAGTCCTGAAGGAAAACCCATCCTCCTGCAAGCGTGGTCTAACTTGAATCTGAGTAACTCCAAGAGACTGCCAGCATGACAGTTCTTGGAAAGCTGTACAAATGCAGCCCAGAGTGAGACTTCTAAAAGGAATTCCATCACATTTACATGCTGCTCAGAAACCCAGCCCAGCAGCTGGCAAACACAGGGAACTTTCAAGGTTAGCCCAGTCCCTCCCATCCCATCCTTTCCTCCTGGTGACAGTTTATTACAAGCTGCTTTCTCACACTTCCTAAGTACAGGTACCATGGGAAAGGCAGGCGTGGGGGCTTCCCAAACCAGTGCAAACTAAGCCCATGCACTTGCCCAGCGCTGCTCATGCTCATGAGCCAAGCCATGGCATCCCAGCTACTGAACTCACAGCACCAGCAAGCATCTGCGCGGGGGCAGAAAGGACAAAGACAATTTATCCCAAAATAAAAATGTTAAAAATTAAAATGCAAAAATGTTAGTCTACAATAAGCATCCTCAACAAGCGACCGTTGTCTGTACCATCATAAATACCAGCTGGGCACAGGCAAGCCCTTAAATGGGAGGCCTGGTTTTACTGCTCCCAACACCCACGTTTTTCTCAGTAAGAACTGGTTCTGTTTTCTTCACGGCTCAGCTGGGAATTCAAATAGCTGCTGCTGTTTGAGTGATGATGAAACAGGGGATATCTTCTGTAGCAAAAGCAGCTGGACTGTCCCCCAGCCCAGAAAGCACAGGGCAAAGTTGAAGGGCACAGGGTGAAACACTGATTTCTGGTCTTTGATGGTAGCCAAGGGGTTGTGGTGTTGGTACATCCAAGGGGAGACTCCCACCAGCTGCCCTCCAGGACCACTGGCAGGAGCCAAGAGAGAAACAACTACCCCCCTCTGCCCTTCCTTCTCCCCTCCCAGTCTGCTGTTCCCAACCACTCACGCCTGTCCAGACACCAGGGTACACACGGAGCTAAGAAACAAATGCAAAAGATTTAATTACAAACAGGGAATAAAATATTCCCATGAGACGTGACAATAAAATAAACAAACCTAACATTATCTCTGCAGGGAAGAACAAAGACCTGCAAGGTATTACCAGGGGCTGCAAAAACTCGAGCAAAAATAAGATCCTGAAAAGCACTATTTCTCTTCCCAAAATATTTTTTTAAGGAGAAAAAAAATAAACAAATGGCAAAGATGACCCTGTGATTATTAAACTTTTGGCACTGTACCATGAATTTCTAAGCCATGGATTTCTCTAAAGGGTTTCTTAGTGCATCTTAGCAATTCATAGAGGAAGTGACCCTCTGGCACGAACACCCAGTTGTCTGGACTTTGAAGTTGCAGAGGCTTCTTAAAAATGTCTGTGTGACACTTACTCTTATGTCCTGCCTCTGAACACCAGCTTTTGACCTCTCATCCCTAGAAGACTTTCTGACTCCCAGTCCTGTCTTAGAAGAGACTACTATCTGTGCATTCACAGCAATATTCCAATTTATAAGACTTCAAAAAGGAAAGGGAAGCACTAATCCAGACTTTTTACCACTCTTCCATTGATTGCAGTTGATATAGAGTTGTCTTTAAAATGAAAATAGGCTGTGTAGGTCAGACACTAAATAGCTGGATGCCCCAATAGGAATAAATCACTGTAGAATTATGTTTTCCTTCTGGTTTTCAACTGTCCATTTTGAAATGTCTTTGGGTCCAAGAAGAATAAACGTTTGTAAGGTTCCAATGACACTATAAAAACAAACTGTCTTTACAAGACATTATACTTAATAATACTTAACCTAGTTATTAAACCTTGCTGGCCTCAAAGTAAAGAAATGAGCAAGGGCTACAAGTTTAAATTTTTTCTTCACAAAAGCAAATGAGGAATTCGGCCTTGTAACTATCCAAGTAACCCCAAATATTCATCATTATCCAAAGTAGCAACCCTAATAAGACCAGACTCATGAGTGAACTGGTGCTGCTTGCAAAGTACCAGGAGACATACAGAGGGGAAAAAAAAATAAAAAGATTCCATAACATTAGTAGTATTTGAACATCTGCTAAGCACCTAACAGAAGAAAAAGGAAAACCTCCCTTCCAAGAAGTGACTAAAGTAGCAGATGATTCAAGCAGCAGAATGGTAGGTTGTGTAATGCGAGATTTAACACGCTCTCCCTCTTTTGCCAAACTGTCACGATTACTTGAAGACTCATTTCCAGCAGAGGTTGTCTTGCCCTAGGTTAGGATTAAGAACAGATTGCAAATTTCGTCTACTTTAGTGTATTCCATTTAAGGCTTTATGGCACACGTTGCTCAAAAGCAGGGAAAACTCACTTGCAACATTAGCAGCTAATTACAACTACAGGTGAGTGGTGAATTTAAGCACCAATTACCACTTGTAACACCAGCTCGGATCTTCACATCCCTTTGTGGAACTGGAACGCTCACAAAGCAGCATTTATGTGATTTTTTTCCACCCTCAGACAGAAATGGATTTGTAGAGAGACATTACAGTCTACACCGATGAGAATGATCACACAGTGAGGCTCAAACCCAGCGCTTCAAATTCTCAGCCCTGTGCCCCAGCCCACTGCACTGCCATGCACTCCTCAAATCCATTCCCAAAGGAACGGGAGGTTGGCTAATTGCTGTTAAAAGGAAACATAGGAAACTCCCCGTCGGTCACATCAATGAGAGGCATGGTGCCTGAGGAGAGCACACGTGTGGGAACAACCTGCCTGGCTTCCCAGCCAGACCATAAATGAACTTCTGTCCCAAGAGCAGAGAGTTCAGCAGCAGCAAGTTACTGGCAGCAAACCCTTATTACCAGGGGATCAGCACAGTCCTTTCTTCTCAGACACTCCTACTGCCTCCTGAGAGAAAAGGGAAAAAACTTTCCAAGCCTAAGGAAACAGCACATGAGAATGAAGAATCCTATAAAAGAATTTGGAGGTTTTAACATCTCTGCTCATTTTAAAAAGTGAAGTCATCACTGAAGTGATGGGAAGAGTCAGCTAGAGAGTAATTTGAATTTTATCTGCTGTCAGCACACTGCGGTGAGGTTCTGCCGTGCAGGCAGGGAGCTGCTCCCCTCCTCACAGCGACCAGCACTCCAAAAATCAGTACCAGCATCCCCTGAGTATCTTCCCTTTACAAGTTGCTCTTTGGTGCTGAGCAGAGCCAAGAAGCCGCGCGAGCCGTGGCCTCAGGGCACCGCTGTTGGGGGTCCAGTTTCACCCCTCTGATTATTTCAAAGTCTTGAGATGCCTTTCAAAACTGGGGTCTCATTTCACACGCTGCTCGGTGCCTGCACACAGCAGCCACTGCACTTGTAGTAACTTGTAGGAAACGTGTGTGTGTGTTTTAGTAGTACAGATGATTTGCACTATCAAGAACTGCTTGAAAAGATCAGAATATTTTTTTAAAAACAGTAACCCTTTCCCTTTAACACCAGTTTTGGTTGGTCTTTGTTAATGAGCATTATTTTCATCTGCAGTTACTTAACACTAAATGATTTGAGCGCATGGGTTTACACCTCATTACAAAGCAAAAAAACATTCCCCATTTATCCTAGAGACAACTGGGAGACAATGAAAGCTTTTAATTGAGACTAGACACACCGTGGTGGAGCTCACAGATATCTGAAACACGGGAAAGGGGAACACACAACAGCCCAGGGTTTTATAGTGGAGACTGAAATATGGAATTTATTATTGTGTTTGTGTAGCAGATGCAATAGCCCAGTGTCATTTCAAAGAAGGCAGATTTTCTTTCTTGGAAAGGGTATATTAAGAGCAGTATTAAAACTCACTTTTAAAAACAAGCTATTTTTTCTTTTTAGAGTTCAAACCACAGTGAAGGGAGATGCTAAGCTTTATTTCCCTCACTAGCAAAACTACAGTGGCTCAAAGCAAAGTGAGAATTCCCCCCACAGTACTCGCAAGCTGCAGGGCTATGGATTTACTGCTTTGGAGCTGTAACTCCTACAGCTGCTTCCCAACACTCTGGCTCCTCATTTCCACTACACCAAAAACACCTGGCTGAGAAAGGACAACCCTGGGAGACCTGCTTGTACATGTCAGTCTGCATTTACTCTGCCCAGCCTGAGAGGAAGGAGCTCAGCATCCACCTTCAAAAGAGAAACATATTGCTGAAGGTCTGATTTTGCTCTGACCAAAACACAAACCAAAGGTTTATTTTGGTTTAATCAGTACAAGAGGAATTTTATTTTTTTTTTTCCCTTTTGAGATATGCCTACAAATGCTTCTATCTGCCCAGGAACTGGTGTTAATATCCACATGAAAAGGTCTTACCACGCCAATATGTATATTTCCAAGCTCCCTTGGGGAGCACCCGACACGAAACCCCTGGAGATTCACCCAGCACACCAAGCTGCAGCAAGAAGCACACATCTTATGTCAAGCCCTTTCCCTCCTCCTTTCCTATACAGCACTACATAGCTGGCATCAAACAGCCAACATTTTGCAACACCATCCCCAACAGTGGAGCAAACGCCCCAATGGAAACAGCAAGTTCATGAAAACTGAGGAAAATTCCCAGCCTGGAGTCCCCACGCTGGTGTGTCCCATCCCTCCCCCAGCACCGTCCTCTCCAGCGGGATAAATGACTCTCTGTTTGTATTAGGCAAGATTAAATGATTTAGATTTGGCCGCGTAGCCGTCATAAATCAAAATGAAAGAAAAATATCTCAAGCATAATCTCTGTTTATCTAACAGTTTCTGCCCATGTCTCTAATTTCTCCTTCGCTCCACGCTGG
>NW_008595170.1:643-1349 GCF_000691845.1 Merops nubicus | reverse complement strand
GACCGCTTCGGCGGCTCGATGGAGACCAACGTGGTGCTGCGCTCCGACGGGCACATCATGTGGGACGCGCCCGCCATCACCAAGAGCTCCTGCAAGGTGGACGTCTCCTACTTCCCCTTCGACGGGCAGCGCTGCCGCCTCACCTTTGGCTCCTGGACCTACAACGGGAACCAGATCGACCTCCGGAACCGGCTGGACACCGGGGACCTGACGGACTTCGTGGAGAACGTGGAGTGGGAGGTTCTGGGGATGCCAGCGACTGCTCCGAGCCCTACCCCGACGTCACCTACACCCTGCTCCTCCGCCGCCGCGCCTCCTTCTACATCTTCAACCTGCTCCTGCCCTGCATCATGGTCTCCTTCCTGGCACCCCTCGGCTTTTACCTGCCGGCCGACTCCGGGGAGAAGGTCTCACTGGGGGTGACGGTGCTGCTGGCCCTCACCGTCTTCCAGCTGCTGGTTGCAGAGAGCATGCCGCCCTCGGAGAGCGTCCCACTCATTGGTGAGCTCCAGCAGCACCCTGGGCCCTCCCGTGGGACCAAAGGCCTCTGTGATATGCAGCACCCATGCCAGGGTGGCTGCGGGGTGGGAGGATGCAGGTCTCTAGTGGGACCACACCTTGAGTCCCATAGTCAGTTTTCAGCATCTCCCTCCCATAAGGACCTGGAGGGTCTGGAGCATGGCCAGAGAACGGCACAGGCGCTGGT
>NW_008595170.1:0-273 GCF_000691845.1 Merops nubicus | reverse complement strand
TGACCTGAGAGGTCGCTTCCAACCCAAATGAGTTCATGACTCTGCCCTCCCGTGCCGGCGTTGCTGGCCGCTGCCCGCGCAGGGAAGTACTACATCGCCACCATGACCATGATCACGGCCTCCACTGCGCTGACCATCTTCATCATGAATGTGCACCACTGTGGGCCGGGGGCCCGGCCGGTGCCCCCCTGGGCCAGGCGCCTCATCCTGCACCACATGGCCCGGCTCTGCTGCGTCTACGAGGTGGGCGAGAGCTGCAAGAGTCCCCGCCGG
>NW_008595169.1:43347-47532 GCF_000691845.1 Merops nubicus | reverse complement strand
CTATGATTCTATGATTATATGATAATTCTTCTGAGAACTCATGCTCAGAATGCACATCAGAGCATCCAACAAGGATCCACACAGGTAATAACACCATCTATTCAGAAACACAAGACCTGCAAATACAAGACATATTGTGACCAATCTTGAACCCATCTATTTTATTAAAAGACTCTGATTGCTTGCTACGGCATATTAGAAAATAGTTTTACTTCATAGGCAATCTTTTATACCTTGACCAGTCTTGGCTGGACTTTCAATTTGAATTACAGTAATAGTAATTTCAAAATGGAACTACCTAGCAGCGCAATGATCAGGTAGGCAGGTTGCTGAAGATGTATGAACATCTTTAAACTATAATTGTTCAGAATGTGCTAAGCTTTACTGGCCATTTACAGTACTATCTACCTTTGCCAGGTTATTGTCATCATTTTCTTCTCCCAAATGACTTCTTTCACTGAAATGCTACTGGTTTGTTTTTTGGTTTTGGGTTTGTTTTTTTTTTTTTCAGACCTCACTGCTTCTACAGTAATATTTTTCTCATAGTGATGGATACAAATTTCACTGCAAGAATATCACCAGTACAAAAACTGGCCAATAATTACTACTACCCCAACAGCACAAATATACACAACTGTACCAGATCATAGCACATCTGCTCTGTAGAAGCAAGGATGAAAAGCCATTCATGTTGTTTCACTTGCTCACATGACTTGCACTGATGGAAATATCAGCATGCAGGTTTCAGCTTCATCAGGTTCTTTTATGGCAGACTTCTGACTTCTTCCAAAGCAGTATCAGTTTCTGACTCTTAAATTAACATTCAAAAATAGAGGAGCCTCCGTTTTAGTGTCATGTCATAAGAAAGGTTCTATTCCATGTCTTCTGGAAAAGTTCAGAAAATGGCCATCTTGTTTATCTTTTGCGTTCTTCAGAGTTTATATTTTATATTCTGAGGACTACAAAGGGCATTTCCATTGCCCTAAGGACGTACACACACTGTCTACACTAGAGTTCCCTGTGTAATGAGCTACTAAGGAGATATGATTGGAGTTTCACCCAAATAGTGACTTTTCAAGAGAACAACGGGTGTTGCCTCTTGAAGTCAGCTGCGTTTGTGCTGTCTAGACTGGTATGATTTCCCCTAGGAGTAGAATAAGCAACAGATAAACCTCAGTATCCTCTCTCGTGGGCAATCTTATATGCCATCTGTTCATATTGTCAGAGGAAAGACAAAAGTACCAGCAAAGCTTTGTGTGGATATCACCCTGCCCAGCTCCTAACAAAGCACCCAGTTCTCTCACTGTGCTTACCCAAGAGTGGCAGCATCTTTTTTTCCTTCTTTCCTCTGTGTGTATGTGTGCACATATGCTGGGTTTGCCTCAGATATCAACTCTCTGCATCAGAGGTGCCTTCTCAAAGTCAAGCTGCAGGCTGGTGGCCAGATGTGCCACCTAAATCATACTCAACAGGAATCACATGCTGCCTACACTTTTCCAACCACAGAAAAAAAATGAATGTTGCTGCCCAGACACTTCCCTACAATGCATTAAAAGAACCATTTACCTTTCACATGTAAAGATTTAAGAGCAAAACCAGGGCTGCACAGGGAAAAGAAGTAACTTGGGTGGAGAATTCTTCATGGGTTTGTTAGGAAGCAGCTACAATAACTAATTTATTTTAATGTGGTTGTTATCAAAACAAAGTATCAGCTTCACCCATTCCCATCTTTAACCTATTTACTGCTCACGCAAAAGTTGCAGAAAAAGCCTCTGACAGTTAATAATTTTGAATTGAATTTGTAAAGGAAAAAAACCCTCAGAAACAATACTGATTTGAGGGTTTGAAAGGAAAAAACATTTACTCAAGTACTTTACAAAAGAGCTAGCTGATAGCATCAGCTGGTATAGCACAGCAATGACCACTAGCTTTTATTTCTGCTTTGCCAAATGGACTTTGTGATAACACAATTCTCCTCTACACAATTACTAGAAGAGGAAATGAGTGTCCCTTTTTTGATATTTGCCTTTCTGAATAAGATATAATACTAGTGCCCCTCCTAGTATGAACACATGATTTTATATTTAGCAGGACAAGCACTCTGAGTCTACAAAACTGATTTCTTATATGCATATTAACAAAAAACCCTAACTACAGAATCTGTCTCTAAGGCAAATTGCTTCAGCAACCTGAACTGAGTTTTCTTCAAATTTGCACTGCTGTTACTATTAGCAACACGGCAAACAATTTCAGTGGCATATCAGTGTAATCGAAAACAGGTTAGAGGTGTAGGTGTATATTTATCTAGCTTCCTAAGTACCCATCCAAATGAAAGAGGAAATACAGCTGATAAGATTTTATTCAGTTCAGTTAAATGAGACACTTGCATGGTATTTTTAGCATATTCCCCACCCCCCTTCTCTTTCTTTCCTCAGTGAGAACATTCAGCCTCCACTGAGCTGCATTTCTTTTCCAATTTCCAATTCATTTGACTCATACCTTATAACATAAATTGCTCAGTTAGGATAACGTTAATGGCACCTAATGCGATATCATCCCACTGTGCAAACTATTACTGCTAAATAAGAGGGCCAGCTGTCCTCTGTTTGTCCATGCTACCTAACTGCCAGGTCATTCTTTAATTTGTTTTTTACTATTCTCCCTATGATACCAATCTCTTACAGAGGAGGGTAGTGCTCAGCAGTGTGGTGTGAGCTGGTTCATAGCACTTGGACACAAAGCCTGAGGTCATCCCTTGGACTTCTTTGGTAGTAAAGACATAACCATATTGGCTCAGGGCCTCTTTAACCTCAGTAAAGATATATTTAATTTTTAAATGCCTGGGCTTGCAAGAAAGATGAGTGCTGCTAAAATTATTCCTAAGTATTGCCTAAGTCCACTCTGTAAGTGCTCTTAAGGACCTTCAGGGTTTCATCTGGGTCAGTCAAGTTAGAGAAAAAAAGGGAGATACCACAAAGGGTAGTAATTTTGCCCAACATTGGACTATGAAAATCATCTCACCAGTTACATTTTAGGAAGTTTGTATTTGAGGGCACTGAGAAAAGTATCATTACACTGAAAAGAGTCAGAGTACATCTGGATTTTAATATTAGCTGAATGGATGGAGAAGAAAAGATTTTTTAGAAGAAAATGTGTAGAATAAGAATCTGCAAATAATAAGGAGAAATAATCTTCAAACTTGCTCCATATTCTGGTTCTGTGGATGCAGTGGCAGGCAAGGCAATGGTGCTTCCCTGCTATTCCTTGCTACTTCAGCAGGGGCATCCCCTTAGTAAAGGACTGGAAGGTCTTTTTTGCTGTGTTGAGCTTGAGCTGACAGACAGACTTTCACAAGAATATGTGAGAAAAACAAACTGGAGTTTGGGAGTAGGCAGGGAAAAGCAAGCTGAATAGGATAAGATCTGTGAACTATCAAGTTTGAAAGAGAAGCTGAGTGTGAGCTTGTGGATTATGCTGCTTAAAGATAAGATAAAAGTGAGCAAACCCCTGAAAAATGCTCACCAAAAGCTGAGGGTTCAGGAAAGCATGCCAAGGAAAGGAATTGCTCAAGAAACCATCTGAACCCTGAAAGTTATCCAGGACAAAAACCAGAAGAAGATAGTGGAGGACAAAATTTGAAAGATTATTTCTGGTCTGTACTGCAGCAAGAATGAATGAGTTAGGAAGGTGCATTGCTTCTGTAATCTGGATTGAAAAGAATTTTGGAGAAAGTATCTGCCAAGACCATGAGTACACTAATAGGTCTTAAATGCCCTGACCCTCTTAACCTGGTCTAGGGCTTAAACTCTGGCCCTGACCATCCTCTCCTCTTGCCTGTGACTCAGAAGTTCCATATAAGTTTATGCCTGGGCATCTAGATCTGCTCTAAGCTACGCTGTAGGTAGGCCAATCTCCAGTCTTGTCTTCTGCTGTTCCTGACTGGATGTCCTAGACAGCCTCAAGGCCTGATTTGTTACTTTGCTTTGACTGAAGAAGTGATATTCCTCTCTTACTCTCATCTGGCTTTTAAATATAGATAGCAATGAAAAGATAATTCTGCATCTCTATTACAGACTGGCACAGGTATCCTGAATCTTCATTGTTTCTAGTGCAGTCACCCGGAAACTTAAACAAGATGCATTCAATTAAAAAAAAAAAAAAAAAGAAAGAAAGAAAACTTAACTG
>NW_008595169.1:26399-43295 GCF_000691845.1 Merops nubicus | reverse complement strand
TTCCCTACATTTAATGTTCTACTAGGCTATGAACAGAATTTTTTTTTTAGTTTTCACTAAAGTTTTCTGAAACTCTTGAGTTCATGTATATTTGTTTTCTTGAAATCAACTTGGCTTTACTATCAATTCTTCACAATAAACAGTGAGGTGCAGTTAACAAGATACAGTTGCAGATATTAATAAAGCTGCTGCCATGGTTGAACCCCAGCCAGCAACTAAGCATAAAACAGCTGCCCACTCATTCCTCCGCCTTGATGGGATGATGGAGAGAAATATTATTAAATTAATCAGAAATTAACTCTATCCCAGCCAAAACCAGCACAGCTGCCTATGCTTTCAATGCCAAAAGTGTCTGGGATGGTATATTTCAGTGGAAAAATTCTTAACACTTTTCAGCAAGGATGTGTACTCATCTCCATTACTCAGTTGCTATAAAGGCACTACAAATGTAGCCTGAAGTACTGAGTAAATATAAAGTGATCTCACCAAGAGAAATGGCAGAAGTCCACCTGAGTTATGAAATTCCCCTTTCTAAATTTAATAAATAAGAAATCATTTGTAAGATAAGTTTCTAAATTTGAAAGGCAATGACAGCTAGAAAAATTATTTCTAACAATATTTATAGAGAAATAATAGAAAAATATTGTCAGCAGCAGCTGTACACTTTAAGAAAATGTGTAAGAACAAGAGCCTTGGAACCACAAATTTCCATTTGCTTATTATTTTACCACATTTATTGAAATTTAATCGGAAAGTATTTTTTCATTCTTGTCAGGCAGGAAAATTAAATATTTCAGCTAACCTTTCATCCAAATTTTGTAGTCACTAAAGAAAAGATACTTGCCAGATGCAAAACTTGAATCAGTATTATGGTTATAAACTCTGAATTTTACATCAAACAAACTGATTGATTCCAGTCACTCATTTTTCAAGTTAACATCACGACAAGAAGATTTTAAAGGCTGGTACCTACTGTAGAAATCTGTATCATGTGTGTCTGACAACTTTTACAAAACCAGTCATACCCTGTGGTCTGTGACTCATTATACAGGTAATCAAGGACCAGACCCAGGAGCAAAATTAAAATATTTGGTCATATGTATGTTTCTTGAGATCATCTGAACTCCCTCTTTACACAGTGGAGACAGACAAATATCTAACACAGCTGCACGTTTACCATAGAGGGAAATGAACCACCTTCTGGCCAAGTCCATCAGCTGTAGAAGAAACCTTTATACAGCTACATGTAAACAGTCAGAATCTTACCTGTGAAGTCCTCAAGTAAAATAAGGCCATTCTTCTGAGCTCTGCTTCTAGTAAGACCTAGCTGAAGTTAAAAATTAGTTTCACAGATTTATTAGAATATCATGGTTTTCCTTTCCAATAAGTAAAAGTAAGGAAATGTGTAAAAGAGATTGATTATTCAAACACGTAGAATTCAAATGCTAAATGCTCAGGTTACATACCTCGCCAAAATGTCATCATCCATTCAAGTAAAATTCATGAAGGAGAACTGGGGTGAGGGGAAGCTAAGTTACTATTTTTTACAAGTGGTAATTTTAGATTTAAGGAAGACATGACACATACTATTACCCTGATAGTTCAATCACAACTACAAAGAACCCCAGAGCTTCTATTGTGAATTCCAGAAGAACTAAGTGCTCAGAATTTACACTTTCTCAGCAGCACTGATTTATAAACGGTCATATTAGAACAAGTGCTGAAAAAGGGAACCCGTGTGACCACGCACTGTTGGATAAGAAGCAAGAAGTACTCCTGCTTTGTTATCAAAGCACCGGCAGGACACTATGACAGTTCTTTCAGAGTCAGATGTTGTTGTGTTGATGTTATGCTCCTAAAACCAGTGCTCAGAGATTCACAGCTTGAAGCCATATAGAAGCTGAAGCTGGCTCAGAGCATACAAAGCTGACTGCCATGCCAAGTACTCCACTGTAAATACTAACCCAGCTCTCCACAAGCTCTATGTGTTTGTGAGCTTGCACTTAAAGCTTAAGTTTTTGACTTTGACTAACAGAGCCATAAATTAGTTTAGGACCTGTGTTCACCAGCCCAGATAAATAAACTGCCAACAGCCTATTTGACAGGCAGTCCTTTAAATTGACTTTATTTTCAAGAAAAAAAAAACCCGAAAACATTAACCCTTGGCTGACCCAGGAAAGAGCAAAGTCTGCTGCTCCTGGTAGTCCTTGTAAGTCTTATTTCACACATTAGATTTCTCTGGGAAAACCAGAGTGCAGCTAAGGGGCTACTTACATCTTTCAGCGGGGAATAATTTTAGCTGATCTCTGGCACCTTAATAATTTTTTAAACAAATAATGCAAAAGCAGCTGCTTTTGTAGACCCTTATATAATATTGTAAAACTCCTCTATCCTCTTCATCACTATTCACCTCTCCATGAAACAAAACACTATTCAACGGCCATAAGTCTTGTGATTTCATGAGGTAAAGCAGCAATTACTTGTGTAGTCCTGGAATAGAGACAGGCTATAAATACAGCACTGCAGTCATTTTTATCATGGCAGTACTAGTCAGAATAAGCAGAGCAATACTCAGCAGATGCTACTTGAGAGTTTCAACTGCCCAGGTGAAAAAGAAGTGCTCTCTTAATGTTTCGTTGTGCTCTTCTGGGTGAAGCTTTTGGCTCAGAATTATAAGAGTAACTTCAATACTCAAACTCACCTCATTTGAAAATACCTGTGTGAAGAAAAATCTTTCGTAAAGTCTGCACTTTCAAGAATTAAAGCATTAAAACATAAACATGTGATAAATCTATATAGGCAGATTACCTTTGCTTGCTCTGAAGTGTTTTGCTACCCCGTACATACACCAAAGGTGGCTATGATCACTCCAGACCTACACAAGTCAACAATAATAACTGGCTAATATGGAGAAGGGTTGCTCTCTTTAAATGGTGGATACTGAATTCCTGCTCTGATGGAGAATGGAAACATTTCTGCCCTCAGAGATATACTTTAAATTTTGATCTTTGCACATCCAGCTGGGTATGTAATGGGGGTTTGGCAGGAGTCGTCTGCCACAGCAAGTTTAAGGGCCATTGCCACTGCACGGATTTTCCTCAACTTGAGGTGGTATTACAACATTAGGCTATTTTTATTTGCCTACCTGAAATGAGTCTGATGTGTTTTGCAATAGATTCCAAAACCAGTCAGCTTGCTTGCTTGTTCTGACTGAAGCTGTGCTGAACAATAATATAAATAATGTTTTGATAATGATGTCAGTGGTACTGAAGCAGTTCAATGTACAAGGAGGTGGTGTACGGACAGATGAATAAGAAAGAAAGGGAAGCAACAGTCTTGAAGCATCAGCTCAGAAGAATTGTTCTTCAAGCTCAGCAATTATTTAAAGAGGTCCTGCTTTTGAGAATGATGGACTTCCAGGAAACCCAGAGTCAAATCTCCAGCCGATACAGGCCATGGAGCAGGCCAGTCTGTTGGCTTCTAGGACTGTGCAACCAGGGTAATCTGACAGCACAGCTTTCACATGTCAAAGGTGGTTATATATACTACTTCTTCTACCCTCCTCCAGTATTTTGTCAGTCTAGTGAGTCAGCTTATATGTTGAAATTATGTCATCCTTAGCCCTGTAATTCATTACAAAATCAGATATACTGTCTGGATATGTGATCCAGTTCAGCTAGGTTATGTATTTCATCACAAGTGTTACTGAAGAAACTTACAGCAGTACTTGAATACTCAAGTGATAATGAAATGGATTTGGAAGTAACATTCTGCAGGTACTTCTGAATAACTTCATACACAGGATGAGAGTGCTAATTTAGAAAAACAATATTTGCCCCAGACACTTGCCAAAAAGATGTTAAGATTGAAATCTGTCATGCTGGATTAGTCTTGAACAACAGTTTCGAGACTATCTTAATTCTTCTGCTGTCTGTATGAATCATGTGCAGCGTACTGCACTGGATTTCCCAGTGAGATAAAGATCTATTTTAATGATCCACTCATCCAGTAGAACATGGAAACTTCAAACACTCAAGAAGGCTTCACGATCTCTTCAGCCAGTTCTAGTAAAGGCTTCACTTTTGTTGATGGAACCTGCCCTGCCTGCCTGCAACCCTCTGTCCTAAAAGGCCATCCATCAGAACAAGAACTGACGTGTATTTCTTCTTTGCAGCTAGAATTCCTGTGCTGCAGGAGCAGTTAACTGAACAAAAGTAATATTTTCTGGTTGGTTTTGCTGTTCTCTTTTCCTGTCCCCAAACATTTTTGTCAGACCCACAGCCCTGATAGATCTCCATCAAGTTATAATAACCCCCCAAATTTTCTTTAACATATCTAGTCTTCTAACTCAGGTAAATAAACTACCACAGCTATTTACAATGACCAAAAGCAAGAAACAACAAGAAGACCCTAGCAAAGCCCTTAATTAGCTCTATGAGTTCAACCAAATTTCCTTCTCCAAACAGAGCCTGCATTTTTTCAGCTGTATGGGAGGGTTCCTTTCCCATAAATATGACTATAAGAACAGGCATTAACAGGAGCATAGTGGCATATTTAAAAGCATATTTTAACTATATCATGGATACCTGGAGAACTTACATAGTTACTCAATTGTTTTCAAAATCCTAAGTCTCAGTGTATAATAAGTTATACACAGTACAGTCAAATGTATGTTAAAAATGCTCTTTTGCCCTTGATATATATTAATGAGAGATAATGCATCAAAGTAGTTTTTTTTAAAAAAAAAAAAAACAAATACATAATAAAACTTAAAAAGTCTTATTTACACATGTAAGCACAAAGGGTCTTGGACTGGTTAAGTACCAATTCAGTGCTAGATAAGAAACTGAATGTGAGTTTTTTGGTTATGTTTCTTCTGTCCTAATTCCAAGACCACTTTACTCTTCAAATTTTACAATATTTGAAGTCACAGAAAGGAAACACATAGTATTATTGGCATATGCTATGACTGCATTTAAACCTGAGAAAAAATATGTCAAAGTCATCCTCCATTAAAAAAAGAATGGCACACTTACACATAATATGTTTCTTTCAAGACCGTTATTTCTGTACCAAAAAATGTTAGAAACATAGGAATTAGCTACTAATAGCTGGCCAATGTGCACCACGAACAAGCAGTCAGCTGGTAAAAGTCATAGATAGAAATCATATCCTCCAAATTAAATGTTCAACACACTTAAACAGAGATCAGCAAATACAAGGAATAAATGGCAGCACTCCAAAAAAGGCAAGCTGCCAAATAACAATTATAACAGGTTAAAAAGCGTAAATAAAAAAGAAAGTCCTGGAGCAAACCTAGTGGCAGGAAATGCAAGTATAGAGACAGAAAACAAATACTTCAAGAACCACTTCCCTTCAACGTGCTGCATCTGAGCAGCAAACTAACTTTGCTTTAATTCTACCATCCCAAGACGTAGTCTTTGGCCTCCCAAGTGTTTGAATATTTCTGCCAGCTTCCTGGAATGTGCAAATGGCCTTAAGGAAAGTGGAGGGGTAGCAAGGCCTTTGAAGGAGAAATGGTTGTTGAATTGAAATTTTTTCCCATAATGGGTCTGGGCTTAATATGTGAACCCAAAGAGATCTCCCACCCATGGCCCTACAGACTCTGTATATAATCTCAGAGAACAATTAACAAAGCAGATCAGCAGAGAATTATTGTGGATAGAGAAATCTCTGGAGAGAGCACTCCCTCAGGCCCCTTATAGAGTAACCATGCCAAGGGCATCCTCAAAAAGATTAAGGTTCACAGGCATTATTCTGACAAACAGGTCATTTTTCAGCTAATTTAAGTGAAGACCTAGCAAGGTCCCTAATTAGTCTAATAAAGAGAAGGCACAAACTTCAGTCCTGTTTCATATCAGGCAAATGATGGATTATCCCCAAAGGAGAGTCTATATGGTTCCTACCAATATATCTGTGGTTTATACTTAAATAAGAATTTGGTTTTTTAGAACCAAGGCATTGTGTTCATAGTCCCATTCTTCTTTATTGTTCTTGGTGGCTTTTGAAAAATTGTTCTTTTTGTGAAAAAAAAAATTATTTGCCAAAAGAGGTGCTGTATTCTGTAATTGAGAACACATACTCCAACAAGGAAAAGGAAAGGAAGCAAAGCAACTTTATTGTGTGAAAAATGTCTTAGTCCACAATACTATAAAATGTAGTCTTTCTGTCACCCCATAGTCAAGTAGAAATAACAATGAATTACAAGTTTTTCTAAGATGTAACATCTGTTTTGTATATGTAATCCATAAAAGACTTCCAAATACCCTTAAATGAGTCCTCAATCTTCTACAAATTTGAGTCCTCCATAAATCCTGTTTCTTAATCTATATGCAATCTTCTTATAATGTACTGACCCCAGTAAGAATTTCCATTCTTCTTAGGCTTGGGGCAGGAGGAGGTAAAAGAAAAAAATTGCAAACGAGAAAGAGAAGAAAACTAATGATGCATTTTTTTAATTAAAAGAAAAATGGTAGATGTATGATGACTTCTAGTTAATTTATATGCCTTTCCCAAGAGATTCAACCATTGTCCTAGTATTTTATGTAAAAGTTTCCCCCCATGCTAGAAGATATTACCGAAAAAGACAGCCAGCCATGTTGGCCTATACTATCTGAAGCAACTAACACTGCATCTACTAATGGTGGATCTTGAGTATTGCTTCTCTTAGTTTTGCAGCCTCACTCTGGCATTGCACCCTGAGGAGTGGTTTTACTCCATGTGAAGGAAACTTAAATTGCTACCTCATTTGAATGGTGGAATTTCACACCAAATTGTCAAAAGGAAGGCAGCATGGTATGGTAAAACATTTCAAGATCAGAATCTATTGAATCATTTATCTCCAAACTCTGTATGCCTTCAAGCAGGTTGCAAGTTCTTCTCTGAATAAGGTTAAACAATATGCTATGATTAAAAATGCAGAAACGTGTTATCAAAGTTCCTGTTTTTTTGAATTAGACATAAGTGAGCTTTCAGCTATTGACTTACTTTAGTAATTCCATGAGTGTCTCACAAATATGTTGCTAACTACAGGTTTTTCAGGTCTACTTCCTACATGTCTGCAATCAGAGTTTGGGCAATAAAGCAGGGAGTATATTTTGGGAAGAAAGGCAGTCACTAAAGAAAAATCAGAAATATCAAGAGTATTTCAAGTGATGGCATCTGCTTACTAACAATATAAAAAAATAATTCATACACCCTTCCCCTCCACCCCCGATGCCCCATATTCTAAATCCCTTTTCTTGCCTGTGAACCAAGTAAACTTCATAATGGGCAGGTCTTTGAAGACTAGGAGCAGGAATACAAACACGAAGCAGCAGAGCACTGAGTTGAATATCAGGCTTCATTTTCAACTTTATTTTTCAGCATTCTTATGGGAGAAATGACTAATGGATACATGCTGGTGGATGCCTCAGCTCTGTCTCTTCCAATAGCTGATGCACAGTCCAGAAAAAAAAAGACCTTGTAGATATTGACAGTGTAGTATGGAAACAGCTTTCCCTAAGGCTGCATTCCTCATTAATAGGAGTCGTCACTAGACATGTTGCTAGACGGATTGCAACCGTTGCCTTTATGGAAGATGCCTCAAATGAGATCAAATTATATCTTGCCCAACAGGAAAAGTGAACATCAGTTCCTTGCATGGTCTTTGCAGTTTTAAATATCCATTCAGTCCCACCAACCTGGCTGTGAAATTATTGTATATAATCCTGGCTATGAAATAAGAGTAGCTAAAAACATTTCTGTTAAAATAACCAGATGAAAAGTTTCGAATTTGACCCTAATTCCTCTACATTGCAACAAGCATTAAGGAATAGTTACACTATTGCCAGTGGAGGCATTCCTCAGATTTTCCTTCAGTATGATTACACATGCAGTATAAAATCACAGCCAGCACTTGGGAAAGCATTTTGTTTCATTCATGAGGACATGCCAGTCGATTTTCTCTAAATGGATAGCAATTTCAGAAGGTGAATTTCTAGGACTCCCATTAAAGCGTTATTTCTCCACACAGACTTCCCTGTGATGACTGATTGTGTCTATTCAGGGGCTGAACAGCAAGAACGTTATGCAGTTTTCTTTCACCTTAGGTTTTTCACCAAATGGTAAAGACCACACACGAAGAAATCCATGGGAAGGCCTTAGTGTCAGTGTGAACTGTCTCTCACATTGCAGTCTTGCATCTTGATCAAAGATAGGTGAAGCAACCACAATTTTCTCTTTTTTAGACTCAGCATGGGTTGAAGCCACACAGTATTGGTGAATTACCAAGTAAGTCTTGAAAAAGAGGTACAGCATGTATTTTGGCTTCACACCCTGCCCATTCCTTTCAGACACATACATTTTGTCTGGCTAGCTTTTGCTCTCCACCCAAAAAGTCTACTATTGCTAAGATCATAGAAATTACATGTCAGTAACAGTATATTTCAACTTGACTGATCAGAAAGTACGAAGAAATTTTGTGTGTCTGATAAAAAAAAATCACATTGAATCATTTAAAAACAGCCTGACAATAGCTTGTGCTCCAAAATAATTTCAGAGCATTTGAAATTTGCTGTTCTCATTGGTTTTTGGTTTTTTGTTTGTTTGTTTGGTTGGTTTGGTTTTTTTTTCGATAAACTGCAACTTTTTCATGAGCCAAACTTTCTGTGTAGAACTATGCTGAATCAAAAGAATTTCTTTTAGTTTTCATCTTTTAGACTTTTCTTCATTAAAATGTTAACCAGTTCAAATTAATCTGATTAAAGCACTCTAGAGGGTCTTTGGCTTGATTCTTTATAATAGCTGCAATAGCTTTTAAGCTAAGTGCATCTTGTAAACCATTCAATTGTCAGTGGTAGAGATCCAAGAGTGAGACAAAACTACCCCTCTGTAAAGTTTATTGATTCAGGCTCTGCACCAGTCTAACTAGTGCTCCATGGCTTCCTGGCTTCAAGTTCAGACATGATTTATACTTCTCTTTTCCAGCACATGGACTGAATTTGCTTGCCTTTTCCTAAAAGTGGCACATAAGTCCAATTTAGGGTGTCTTCTGCACAATTTTCTGGATGCTAGGAGGATGCACTGATGTACTAACAATCTCTTAGAAAACACAGGGTACAGATGGGGATGTGAAATATCAATGTATGACATGAAATCTAGGGAAACAGGAAACATTCCATTGAGTCCACTTTGCACATGTCACATATTAATGTCACTTCAGCTGTCCAGTCCTTCCGTACAGACCCCTGAGCAGTGCAACAGGATGACTGCCATTTGCTTCCCAGCACTTCAACATCGTTGAGTAATCTTCAACCTAAAAAACCCCGAGTGCCATGAGAGACATCAAATGCTCTGCCCACATGGGGCTACGGAGCCTCTGGCTGCTCTGCAGCCTCTCACTCACATGTCAGTAACTAAGGTTGCTGCTCAACAAGCAGCCTGTGTAATGCTCTGTGGCTCTGCAGCTCCCACTCACTCCATTTCCTGGCAGGGAGGACTGCCAGAAATAACATTTCAGCTAGCAAAACGGAATTTTCAACTCAAAGATTTACAAAATCCAAGGTTTTGAGGACTACTTGCTTTCTTTTCTGCTTCTGTGTAGATAATTGACGGATTATTTTTCCCCAAAAGAAGTTATAGCCTATGTCACATCTACTGATACAGTGACATTCTTTTCAGCCACTTCATTTTATTTAAGTCAATGTATTATTTAATCAACCTGTTCAGCTTGAATCAAAAAATCTTACAAAGCAATCTGAAATATGGGATAAACCCTGTGCAAATTCAGATACTTTGTGATTTCTAATGCAAACCTCCACTCCTGGTGTAAGAAATTCCTCTATTTCTCCCAGGTGATCCCAAAAACAACTGTCATCCTTGGGCACAGGTAGCTGCAGAGTGCTACAAAGGCAGATGTATGATTTCATCTGGCCTTTCAACCCACTGGAGAAGTGGGCAGACTGCCAGAGAAGTGATTTCTTCTGGGGAAAAAAAAAAAACAACAACAACAACAACAAAGAGGCCTCTTGTGTTGTCTCTTGCCCTGTGTCTTCACACTGGGCACAACATCTTTAGACAAGTGGCAATGGTCCCAGTATCTTTTCAAAGAAAGAAAGGAATAAAAATAGAGGTTGATGAATCCTTTCCCCCACATCGGTCTGTACGCTAAAGCAAATTTTCAGTAATTCTTGGAATATTGGGAAAGTTCCAGGTGGCTGAAAGGAAAAACTACACTGTGGCAATATCTTAAAAAGATTAATGAGACCTGGGTCCGCAGCAAGACTGTCAGCAGGACTGCAGTCCGTGGTAAAATGACACAGGAAAAGAGAGAGAACTTGAACTTGATTAATACAGCATTAAAGGAGAATAATGCAATTAATGCCAATCACCCTGGATTTATGGAAAATAGACTATGTGAGAGAAAATTTCCAATCTTTTTTGATGAGGTTACAAATTTGATTCATAAAAGTAATAGTGATAATGTAATACACTTAGATTTCTGTAAGGCATTTGACTTATTAACACATAATATTTTGATCAGGAAACTCAAATGATGTAAAATCAATATAGCAGACACAACATTAGATTAATTAAGAGCTAGCTAACTGATAGATTTCAAAATGTAATTGTAAACAGAGACTCACTACTATATGAGAGTGTTGCTGATGTAGTCCTGTATAGATTGCATTTTGGACCTTTCAGGAACGTGGTGGAAAGAAAAAAGAAAATGATCAAAAATCATTGCTGATCAAATTTGCAGATGACACAAGATTGGTGAACTGAGAAATAATGAAGAGGAAAGGTCAGAGACACACAGAGGAACCTGAATCTCCTCATAAACTAGACAGAGGCAGAGGATGTATGCTCTATGTAATAGTCTAGAAAAAAAAAAGACAATAAGCTTTAAAGATTTATGCTATTTTTACAGTGTTCTTTCCAAGTGTTAACTTTTACTTTTTTATTATTATTATTTGATGGTCTAAGCCACATCCTGATCCTACATAAATGAGAGGCATGAGCTCTGAAGGCATCAGCTAACAGTAATATTCTCCTCATGACTTAATGCTATTTAAATATAATTGATCTTTATGTAAACTTGCTTAACTTCTAAACACCTTGGTGGCAGAGAGGGGAAGAAATTCTTCCCATGCACAGATTTTGTCCAGAAGTAGTTATCAACCTTCCAATTAAATTTACAATTGGGCTGTCAACTCTGAAAAGCATAACAGAAAAAAATAATGCTATAAGATGACATTGTTTTTAGCTACCTGTGGGTTTTGCTGGAAAACAGAAAAGGATTCAGTTAAAAAAATTATAAAAAATCTCATTAGAATTGTGCACCAGGGTAGAAATAAGGAGCTAAGTACTAAAACATTCAAAGATTATTCACAATAAATATTCAGGAATCTGGTGGAAAATTATTAAGCTGAGTAAATTCAACTCTAAGGAAAAATAAGTGGGCAAGATATGAATTAGTAAGAAAGCTATGCTGCTTCCTAGTCTTGCTACATGTGTGACAAAACCTGACCATTACCAACAGAAATTTACTTTGTGACGGTACAAGAGTTTTTCAACTCTTTGCTACCAAATGTGCAGGACCAATTATTGGAGAGGATCAGAAATTCCCTGTGGGCCACTTTTCAGAGAGGTGCTCCCTTTCTGTGGTCTCCAGCAGGGCTGGGGGTACCTGACAGCCCCATCATCTTCTCATTTGCCCTGTGTTTGCAACATTCTGACTGGCCAGTTGAGGGACAGCCAAGGTGCTGAGAGCTTGAGCAGCATCCCCACTGAAACTCTTGACTTTGTTTAAATCCACTTGCAGAACAGAATTTAGAAATTATCTGGACAGTTATCCAAAATATATATTTTCTTCCCCCTTCCCCTCCCAAAGAAAAAAAAAACAACTATGTGGTTCATAGCATTATGTGTTGTGAAGTTTACAAGATTAAACTCAAATGTTATAGTTGCCATGCCATTTTAGAGTTCGACACATGGCTTTTTCTACAACATAATATATTCCATTGCTTAGTTTCTAATTTTACCCAAGCCTCTCAACTTTATTGGTGTGACTAACCCTGCCGTGGTCACACAGTATTAGTGAATGCAAAGTATAACTAAAAAGTGAGCAGTAAAGGAGCATAGGAACTGCCTTCCTGAGACAAGCTACAGTTTCATCTAAGCAGATTAAAGGGTTAAAACTGAATTACCATAATCCCGTCCCTATTCTGTTCTTAATAAGCACAGCTAAATGCTACAGTAAAGATAGTAGGATCCCACACTGCTATAGCAGATATTTGATTTTTTAAAGTTTTGGGGGGTTTTACACTGGAAACTACTCATCCTCTGTAGTAGAGGTCTTTTAAAAAGAGGTCAGACAGCCTGCTACCAGAGGTAATCCAGGTACATTTTTCCATGATCATTAGTGGGATGGAGAAGACATTTTCATCTCTTACCTAGCCTGCCATTCTCCTGGGCCTGCAAAATGTGGGACAGAGAAGATGAAGATTTTGGCAGCTGAGTACATTCAAACTGAGATTTGCTGAAAATTCACAAGGCACAGATGTAGGTCTGGATTCTAGGAGGCACATGTTAACTATATATTTCTGCAGCAAGAGTTAATGTGCTGGTATTTCAGCAGCTTCTAGGGTTTCTCAATCAAGCCTTTGATTAAAGAAATTAGCCAAGCCTTATAATTTCAGGTCGCCATCTAACTCAGGAAAACAACATGGTATGAGTTTACCTTTGGTTCGTATTCTTAAAAGCTGTCCACAATTGTTAGAAGCAAAAGCCTATTAGCTTTTTAAAGGGAAGAAGACATTTTTAAATGCAGTTAGTGCAGATTTAACTCTGAAGGAAGAAAGAAATTTTGTTAGGATGTAGCTGAATGATACATCTTCCTAATCTTAAACATTGGTGACTTCTACCTTCTCATCTGAAAGATCATTCAATTCGGAATGGGACAAAGTGCTTAACGGCCTGAAACACTGAAACAAAAGTTCAAACAGATCTGCTGGTTTTGTCTGCCAGGCTTTCTTTGGCAAGTTTGGAAAAGTATTTTGCATTGAGATCATCTGTTGTTGTTTTGATTAACAGATACTTCCACACATAACTCAGTACTAACCTCTCCTTCACATTAAAATGAGTATATTCCTTGTAAATATGCAATCAAAATTGTTTATGAAATTTCCAGCAGTGTCATTACAGATGTTTTATTTGCCTGAGGGTACAGTTTAAACTTGCTTTGCAGCCGAAGAAAATATTCATGTAACTACACCCTTACATGCTACAGAATAATATTTTAAAGAACCTCAGAAATTATATATTTTAAAGCCAGATTCCTGAGACTCTCACACTCTCAAACTCAAGTTAATAACAAGGACCTTGTATTTCTCTTCTCCATATAAAAAGAAAACAGCTCTCAGTCCTAAAAGAACATTAATGTTGAATATGCATGGTGGAAATGGAGACTCTTAGTATCCCAATGGACAAAAACTAATCACACACCCTCTGTTGACAGCTCAGATAGTCTACTGGGAACCCAAACTTTGCATATTGTAGCACTTGCAAGCCTCTGGAGCCTAAGCTGTGTCCAGAAGCCCCTAAATCCCTGTGGCATATTTCCAAAGAGAACATCCTCTGTCTTGAAAATCTTCAGAGACTAAGAACTCAAAATGCAGTTGCACATCCCAGGGCAAAGTACCAGCTTCTCAGAATCATCTCACATGCCAGAAATAGGAGCCTTCCATCCTTGCATGTTAGCCCTTTAGCAGACGTGTGTGCATATATACAGAAACTTTGCAAGGAATTGAAACACAGCTCCTTTTATTTAAAGGACAAATTACAGGTTGTTACTGAAGGTTATTAATCTGCCAAGGGTAGGATCCCACCCACCCAGTGTACAGCACCTCACACAAATGTGATCTGTCTCTGGAAATCTCCAGAAGCAGCTGCCTTCCTCAGTAACTGGAGAGAGATCCAAAGCAGCTCTGTTTGGGTTGCATCAACAGACACTAGGAAGTTAAACACCTAAATCAGGTGGGCTGAATCCATCCCTAACACCTGAAAACTGTGCCCTTTGCCTTATCTCATTCTTCCCTCTGGGTTTGTTTGTATTCAGTTTCCCTTCCATCCTGCTAAGCTCCTGGAGCAGATATCTCTTCTTCAGCCTAAGCTGCTTAAAATGTTCCACTATCCCTTTTTGTAACCTTCTGGTTCTTGTACCAGGTGACATCTTTTGTACACTGATCTGGAAAAACAGACCCTAGGTAGGTGACTTTGTTGCTTAAGTGACCTGCTGCCCATTGTACCAAATCTGAGTAACAGGAGCTAGCTCATTGCTTAAGGCAATTATGCTTCAGTAGTCTAGGAATCGTGCCCGTTCCTCTGCTGTCTGTGCCTCCATGACATGAAGAATCAGGCCAACATGCAGCCAAAGACAGCAGAAAGGATAAGAACTGACCTAACCAAAACAGAGCTGGCAGCTTTCTAACCACACAGATAAGACACTCGCAAGTCATCCCCCACTCTCCATGGCCTCCTTCTAAAAAAAGAGTTGTGCTCCACAAGCTCAACTCACTGAGATTTATTTAGACTGAAAATTTAGGTCACAGGGGTGCTTTTCTTCTCTTTTCTTCTCCACGCCCTGTAGCTATTGTAGTGGTTTAGTAAAGGCTGATGGTGCTCTCATCTTTGCAGTGTCCGAGTGCTGGCACAGCTCCACCCAAGCCCCAGCCTTCCTGCCAATATATGTGTGGCAGATGAAAGGGATGGTAAAGGACCTTCACAACAGTCCCTCTCAGATTCTTCACAGCTTCTACAAACCCTCACAAATGCAGCTGGTAAGGTACAGAGGAATAGAATACCCCTCCAACTATTTACTGGAAAGACTAAGTTGCCAGCTTCCATGGTTGTGTGTGCATCACCTACCACACACACATAACCTTCACATCTTAAGCAATACAGTTCTTTTAGGGTAAAGAGGGTTATATACAGATCAACATCCATGGGAAGATACATTTAACAAACTAGAAAAGCTAAGAACACAGTGGATATATAGAAGAACTACGTGTAAAGATTGTAAAAGAATGTAATAAATGTACGAGCAAAATCTTATTGAGGTACTCAATTTGATAGGGAAGTCACAGAACACAGATAATGTAGAGTGCTGTTACATAAAACAGTTGCATTTACTCCTTTCCAAACACAGCCTGCTATTTTTAATTACATTTTTAAACACAATGCCTACGCAGAAGCTTTCTAACTCCAAGCCTGTCCAAAGCTATTTTTATAGTCTGGTTAGAAACTGCTAAAAATAGAGCATTTCTAATACAAAATCACTGATTAATCTTTAATAATTGTAGTATGCTGGTGTGATCCAAGTAAATTGTATACTGTGATGACTTAAAAATTAAAAGGAAGAAACAGAAAAAACAGAAGCCCAGTTGACTGAAGTGTGATATGGGTAGGTATCTCAGATTGAAATTCCTCAGGACTGTTTGTGTACACAGTGGAATGCTCCAAGGTTTCGTTTATCATGTCTTTCTGCAATATCAGCTGTTTTTCTACACAATGCTAATCTGTGCCAGTTAAGAAAAATTTTGGCCTTGGCTACTTAGATCATTATAAAAATCCTTTGCTTTTGTTCACCACAGCCAACCTTTCAGGAGTGTAAATAACACAGTTTTTCCTGCAATCAGGAATAGGAATGCCTCTGACAGCCAATTGATCAAAACTGGGTTTGTGCTGTTTTCACTGGTATTGGTCAGAGAAACTGGAAGTTTGATGAACTGAATCAAGTTCTGTTTGCAAAGTTTCTCTTCAAGAGAGATACTCTTAAAAAAAAAAATCTGCTGTAATAAAATACAGATTTTTCTTTTACAAAGCAGTAACTACACATTTTATGACTTACACAGATTCCATCAGCATTTCTAATGACAGCAGAAATATTTCTGGAACAACATAGGTTTCCCAAGAGGTTTGCATCATACAATGAATAACTTTCCTGACGGAAAAACAAAAAAATAAATTTCTTTCAAAAAATAGTACTTTTTTCCCATGAGAATTAATTTGAGGCCAACATCTGAAAACTGCTGCTTACTAGGTGAACTTCCAAGCCCATGTTGCTCACATGAACATCATTATTATGACACTGTGAAACATGGACTCAGAATGAACAAGAAAAGGACTGTGTGTGAATGGTTCTCATATTTTTTGTATCAACATTGACATAAGAAATGAACCAGCATTGTATTAAAAACAAGAACAAAACACACACATACACACAAAAGAAAAAACAAAGCAAAACAAAACAACAACAACACAAAAAAACAAACAAACAAACAAACAAAAAAAACCAGAAACTAAAGCTTTACAGATTATTGGAAGGATAAATAATGCTCTGCTTCTAACAAGCTGCTATCATTTTCTGCTTCAAACCATGAATCTGAATTATTTGACTGAAGACATGAAATTATCCCCATGGTGCTGTAGTGAAAAACAAAACCTTCTCAATTCTGTTTTAATTGCTTGTTAAATATCAGTCCTTTAGATGACATTGTCTGAAAACAAAGCTCCCACAAGTGATTATCCTATAAAGTCTCTGAGATGTTCCAAATCAGGTTTTCTAGTACTTGGACTGCTATAACACTGAAGAACATTTAGCCAAGTCAGGCAGGATGGTTTGGTGACTTTCCAGCCCCAGCAGAAAGAACGAAAAGTACATCTGTAAATTATGGTGTCCTTTATGAACACAGAGAGAGAGTAAAAATAAGAAGGTTTTATGTACTTTAGCACATTTCTACTTATAGCACTGATTGTATCACCAATACATCAAAATGCTTGAGGCATGAGGTGAAATGAGTATTTATTTTTAAAAAAATCTTAAGTCTCTTTCCC
>NW_008595169.1:0-26388 GCF_000691845.1 Merops nubicus | reverse complement strand
ATTGGGTTCTAGTTTTCGCTTTTTTTTTTTTTTTTGTTCAGATTTTGCAGGAAAGAATTACAAAGTAAGGGTCAGTCTCAGACATGGAAATAGACTGAAAAGGCAAAATCTGATATAAGTTTCACAACTAACACTGCCTTATTAAGCGCTTCCAGTTCATGTGTTCATGAATAAGACTTCCACATGTTCAAAAGTGATCTCAAAAAGGGGTGGAGAGCAAGGTGACAGAATTTGCTGCATGCTGCTCCTGTCTAACATATGCTACAGATGGTAGTGTACCCAAGCACATTGTCAGGTTTGTCTTCTCATGTTCTCCAGGGGGCTTTCTTTTTTGTAACCACATCCTGAGAAATTTAGCTATCGAGCTGAAGGCCAACTAAAATTTCTTTCCAACTGTAACTCTTAGGATCTGCTGAGGCTGGAGGAGTGAGAGACAAAAGAATGCCCTGCCAAATCGGAAGGAGCTCTGCAGGTGATGGAGTGGGAAAGGAAAGCGGAGACAAGCCAAAGGAGGACAAGGGGATAGGCTGCACAGATATTACACACACATACTCATAGCCATGACACATCACACACTTGGCAAAAAGGAGCTGGTGGAACCAACACTAGAGCTAAAACAGTAACGCACAGAAAAGGCAGACAAGGGACTGTGCTGTGATTCTCTTTCTGGTCCAATGCCTTGAGAGCATCTAAGCTGCATCTGCAACCTATGTACATCTTTCCTACCTTGAGCACACTTCAGCTCTGATGAAGGTGAAATTAATTTCTTCTTTACACCAGGATTTTTGCCTTTTGCCCAGAATGAAAAGCTCAGTTTAAGGATAAAGCTGTAAGCTGGAGCTCTTCCACATTCCCTACTGCAGCCTGGTCTCAATCCCAAACCTGACAGCATGTCTCTAATCACATACATCATCTTAGAAAAAATGTATTTCATGGTGAAACTAGTGTAGGCAGGTAGGCAACCAGGCAATGCTCTCTAGTGCTATAAATGCTCTTTCAACAACATAGGTATATTACATGTACGCTTAGGCTTAAATCATGGTTGTAATGTAGAGATCAAAGCTTTACATTTAGTATTTGCAAAGATCTCAGTAATGTTGGATTTGGTTTGAATCTCTTTTATCTCCTAATAGAAACTTAACAATACTTACCTTTAACTAATGCTAACCTGAGCGAACGCCCCTGAGACTGTCCCAGCCTATAACACAAAGGCCGTGCAGAGTGTGTTGCAACAGTCAGATCCTTTGCTATAATTGAGTGCAGATGAATAAATGTTCTTAAGATTTTCCTGTCCCTTCAGGGGTTTTTGGTAAATCTTTTATTCAGGTTAGGTGGAATAGTAGATTCTTCTAGGAACCATTACGGTGCACAGTTTGAAATTTTCTCAGATCTAGTCTGAGGACAATACTAACTAGACTTTAGAATTAAACCTAGATCCAACCATTTAATTCCAGAGATGTCCCTAGAGAGACAAGATGAGATACATACAGAGAAAACAAATACCTCCCAGATTCATATATAGCAGCTGTCCTCTCAGCATGATGGACCAGAGGAGGGAGCATCCATTCACCTATAGAGTTACATTAATGCAACTGATTTCCACCTAGAGAACTGTATTTCTTGTGCCCCTTTTGGTGCCTGCTTTTGATAGCGACAAATCTTTCCCTGATGCAATTTCTTGGGCTAATTACACTAAAAAATAACAAACAAACAAAAACTGATTGCAAACATTTTCATGAGAAATCATTGTGTCTGAACACCAGCAGCTGCTGTGACTTCTTATGTAAGTGAGTACACATTCTTTTCAGGCTTATCTTTAGACATTTTTCAGGTAAGCTTTATGCCACTGTGCATGTCCCACTCACAAGGCAACACTGTACCAGGCACATTTCAAACAAAGAGAAGTAGTGAGGATTTGGAACTTCCTCACCAAATGTCTAGTGCATTGAGGAAGATGTTTGCTTATATGAGCAAACATATCATTGTACCGTTTACAGTGTGCTGAGCTCAGAGCACAACAAGAAAAAGACAGCATATTATCTGGAGGATATTGCCTGCAACTGAAAAAAGAGTTTACAGGGGAAGCTCTGGCTTTGGTTGTCACATAGAAGATTATCAAAAGAACCTGGTTTTCAAGAATCCTACTGTTCTACAATTTCTGATTTTTAATGTGTTTATATTATAGACCTGGTTCATTGTGCTACGATAGCTGGGATGTTCCTTTATGTAAGTGGTTTGCCTATCTAAACAACAGAAGCCAAATAAAGAGTACGCTTCATTAATAGATTACCTGATTGAAGATCCATAGAAGTACATGTGTTTTCATTGACCTCATTGGACAATGGATCAGACCCATAAGCATCATTAATCCCAGAATGAAAGTTAATCAGTTAATCACATTTAAGACTTTCACAGAATTGTTATTTCTTTCCCCACTGCCTCTAAGGTCAGACCTTTTTTTTGTTTATAACTTGTTCACATTAAGGCAGTGTGATTGTTAGATGTCTCTTGAGAAGATCTCTAGAAAGCATAAATTTTCCAGGAAAAGTTAGGAAGACACCAGCCTTCCTCAGTTTCAGTTGGTGGTTCATGAAGGATCCTGTCTCTTTGATACATCTGTGGTCCTGTAGCTGTGAATCTGTCCCAGCAAGACTGGTGCTGCACTCACCCTTATCTGATTTTTTGTGCTTTGATATCTGAAACAACTCCTGGCTCTTTATTTTCTGTCTTTCCATATGAAAATACTGGAGACATTTTAGGTTGTGTGCAAACAGCATGGTCCCAAACATCACACAAATCCACTTTCATGCACACTCCAGAAATTTTGGGATATCCTATTCTCCAGAGATATACCTCACCAATTCTCCTTCCATCAGCTAGGAGAGATGCTTCCTCCAAGCAGCCCTGTTCTCCCTTCATAATGGGAAACAGATCAGAAACTCATTCATCCCCACTTCCCACATTCTCCACAGCAGTTACACCACAGTAAGTTCATCCCCTTCCTCTGCATTGGGCTGCATAAATACATTTTGCACAGGACTTGGAAAACACAATTATTTAGAATTAACATCTTCATATGGATCAGATGAAGAATTCTTTCCTGAATCACAGCTATTAAAAAGGTACAAGCAATCACTGCATACAACACTCAAAATTCAGTGCTGTAAACCTCTAAGTAGGTTACTATAAAGAAAAAGAACTGAAAAATGTATATAAAAGGTAAACCTTCACTCAAATTACTAGAATTTTAAAGCAAAAAATGTGGGAGCTCTAGACATGTGACAGGAACACTCTGATTTTGTGCAAAAACACAATAAGATGAAGCCTATAGCTGTCACTGGGCAAAGTTTGTCTTCTTCATGCTCATATGCACATTTTGTGGGAAAGGATTCCTCCATAACAGCTATGGTAACTGTGCATTACCAAAACCCCTGTTTGTAGCTGCAGAACTCCCTATACAATATCCCATCTATCCCATCTCTATCATTTCTTCTCCATATTTTAAGTTCAAGCTTAACGATATCTGATGCTTTCTTTTGTACATGGACAAAGAAGGCTAGAAAACTCTACGTAATGCACAGGTTTGCCTGTAAAAATAGTTCCAACAGTCTCACCTTTCAAAAATTGCAGAACATTTATTCTCAAGTCTACAAAGGACCAAAATCCTTAGGTAAACCCGAACAATTCTTTTCAGAAGGGCAGGTGGTACAAACTCCAACATCTTCAGCTTGGCTATGTTATTAAGGCATACAGATTTAAAGAGCCACTCAAGAGTCAATAGAGTAGTAGTACACTGAGGTCTAAAAAGCTGAAGTGGTTTCCTGTTGTAATATTGACTGGATTAATCTAGAATAAATTAGCATTATCCAACTTCGTTTCATTCATTTCCCAGGAAATAAACTTATGTCAAAATTTCAACTATATGCATTAGAGAAATATACCCCAAATCCTCTGTTCACTTTGTTCACTAACACACAGAAAACATTATAGAATAGTTAAATCACCTCAACAGTATCAGTGATGAACCGAAATCTTAGCTAAGCAAATCTTAGTCTAAGTCTAACACTTCTAGAAGTACTGGTTCCTTTTCAGAGCAAGTCATTGCAGCAGTATGAACTTCAAAATTCAGCCAGAAGCAAGATACTGCTTTTGTTCCTATCTCATCCATCCCTTTACCTGTGTTGTTTTTCCTGGAATCATTTCGCTCTCATGCTGTTACTACTTTCTTATCCTGTGTTCATCATTGTTTCATCAATAGAAATAAAAAGTCCAGGAATGGTATGGAAAAAATGGAAGGTTTACAATCAATTGCATTCATTACAAACTTTCCTGGAGTTAAAAAAAAAAGTTTTAAAAAAAAAAAAAAAAGTTGGAAAGAGCTGGAAGAAAGTATCCAGAACATCAGTTATCTTATTTGTGAATACACACATCTTCAGGTTACTGATCTCTAACAGAAAAAGGACATTGCTAAGAGCTAAAAAAAAAAGGAAAAAAAATTAGAAAAAAAGCAAATTTAACATTTTATGTAAAATGTTTTTAAAAAGAAAACTTCTTTGATTTCTATAGGGAAACTAAGAAAAAGTACTTTTTAAAATTTAGCTAAAATCTAAATATGAATTTTATTAATTTCTGTAAAAAACATACACTAGTAAGTTCTTTTTTGCCAGCTTCATTAATACTATCGCTCTTCAAATGAGCAACTTTCTTTCTACAATCCTTTTCCTTTATGATTACTGTATAACTGCTCATAGCATGACAAATCACCAAAAGATAAGAAGGGTTCATAATATTAATATATTTCCCTGATTGTCAAAATTTTCTGTTTAATTCTATACCCTTAGAGAAATTAGTGTCTCCAGCAAGCATAGAACCATAAAACGGTTTGCACTGGAAGGGACCTCAAAGGACATCTAGTTCCAATCCCTCTGCATGGGCAGGGACACTTCCCACTAGACCAGGTTGCTCAAAACCCCATCTAACCTGGTCTCATAGTCTAACAAAGCATATTTAGAGATAGTGATGCAGAGCTTGATCTCTGGAAGACAACGTTAAATTAACTGCAACTCCCTTGGGATAACTGGACTCAACAGAGGTATTCTGCTAAGAGATTTTTCATTAGCCACACACTGGTCCTTCATAATGATGTTCATACCTCGGTCTAGCACGATGAAGCCTCTGTTAGAAGTAGGAAAAGTGGCAGTGTCCACCGAGTGCTGGAAACACCTCATACATACACAAGCCCACAATTTAAATGCACAAAGTGGGCAAAAGGAAGTCCTACAATTACAAGGGGAAGTGTCTTTTTTTTTTTTTTGTCTTCTGAGTTGAAAAGGAAGAGAAAAACGTTGTTATAGACACACGCGCTTATCAGACTTCAGTGACTGAAGAGATTTTATTTGTTAATAACTAGTATTAAAAATAGCATAAGAAATTAACTCTGGCAGATATTTTTTAAAGGTTGTTTTTGAAGATGCAACAGAGTTCCCAGCTTTTATGGATCTATATTTCAACAGTTTCTTGTTCCCCTGCGGGAGCCATATAAATCAATAAATTCACATTGATGCTTATTTGTTTGTTAATTAACATAAATGCTTCTTGTTGGACACAAACAATATTTAGACACACAAAGATTATGAAGTAAAAGTGCTAAGATAAGAAAGAGGGAAAAGTAGGAAAGAGGGAAGATTCTCCTGTGGGTTTTTTTGTTGTTTTGTTTTGTTTTGTTTTGTTTTGTTTTTTAGCATCAGAGTGTTCTGGTTCCGTGTAAAAAGGGGTTCAGGGCAGGACCTACTTGGAACAGAACTATGTACTCACCTCTCCTCCCCCCCCCAAAGAGAGAGAGACACTTTGGAAAAAAAAATGAAGTATATTGTTTAACAAGGAACAGAAAACAAAAAAGGGAGGTAAGGAAAATAATATATACAAAGATTAGGGGAAAATACAAAAAATAAAATATACAAAACCCTCAGAAATGGTTCCAAGGTCCCATGAAGTGAAAGGACAACTTCCTTCTCCGAGCTGCAGGGCAGGAGTGAAGTTAGCACCCACTTCCTGCCTCTTATCAGAGTGTGTGTGGGAAGGGGAGGGAATACAATGGTTTCACCCCCACCCGGGGTCCTCCCAGTTGCTGGAAGGTCATGCCCCCATTCCAAGCCTCAAACCACAACACAGAGATAACACCTTTCCTTTCAGGTCCTAGTGCTTCCTGTCTGCTCTCTTGGGACTTACACACTGCTGGATAGAATACCAGCTTCCCATTGTTACTTGACAGTCACTATCCCATATTGCAAGTTTAAAAATTCATGAATCTGTAATGCAAGAAAGAGACACCTATTCCCTACTGTATAACTCAAGCACCACACAAAGGTCACAACACAAAAAGCCTGGGGGAATTAAATGGGGGTCTTCTTCTTTTATTTTAAAGAAGGGATGTCTATATTACAAAACAATTAAAGCTGTTTCTTACAAGCCAGCAGACCAACCCACCTAGGAGTCACTGGTGTAAAAGAAGGATCCACTTACAAGTGGTTCTGCCCAAGTTCTCCCCAGGGAGAACTGCCCAGACAGAGGGAATCAGAGCCATGTTTATCTGGGGTTTTCTACCTTTACACCTAAGGCTTTCACGTCTTCATCTCCAGAACTTCTTGATACACTGTTTTCCTCTCTGAATGTAAACTAGACAAGATTTTGGTGGTCCACAGCTGTCTGCTTGTGAGCCCTAAACCATGGCTCCTTCTCACCATGGGGGTTTAAACCTGCCACATTAGACTGGTAATCTGTAAGGTGGGATGTATATCTGGCCTCTCAAACCCTGCCTGTATTCCAAGAAATGGAAGGAGAAACCCAGAAAAGTCTAGAGCAAAGGGCTGCAATTCTTCTGACTTTTATGGTATCCAGCCTAAATTCACCCCACCAAACTGTAGGGAGCCATTAGTGGTGCTTTCCTTTAAGGTCTGTGTAAGATCATTGGTGAGAGAAGGTACTTCCATGAGTAGTTCAACAGATCTAAGTTATCAACAGTTTTCTCTGTATTGTCTGCATTTTCTAGAGAGCAAGGATTTTCCAAAATTAACTGTTTCCCTTAGATGACTGAAATTAAGTAGAATGATGCTAGGTTTCCACAACTTATACCAAAACAAATAAAAGTATAAAGAAGAGCTAAGAGGGAAGTTTGGGGGTTATTTCCTGTCCTTTCATCTCAAGGCAATGAAAGGAGAAACCAAGATGATTCAAAGTTTGGAAAAATCCAACACCAAGAACTAAAACAAAAAAAACTTTTTTGTCTAAATTAGGTTTTCAGCATGGAAAGTCCAGTCATGTGCCTAGCATTTTGGAAACTAACTACTCTCCAGTAATTCCACGGGCACCAAAATCACTGAAAAACCCTGGTTTTGGCAGGATAGTTTGTTCCCTGAGGGCAAATATTTTTTATTTCAAAACATCTTCCCTTCGATATTTATTTAGATTTTCAAAGAGAGGTTGAAGAAAAGATCAAATGACAAAAATACTTTAAAAAAAAAAATTCACCTAGTTTTGAGAAAAATGCTTTAAATTGTCCAGAAATTATATGTTATCTTTCCTCTCCTCTCCTGATTTCAATCTTTTAAATTATTTTTATATGTTAGATATCAAACAAAAAGAAATCCACTGTGCCCGTAATAGCATCCACAACAACTAAACCGAACTAGTATGCCAACCCTACTGAATTAAAAGAACCAATTACCACTGTAACACAGATCAGATAATGTTAAAATACCTTCAAGAGAACTGTGCTAGAGGAGTGCTTCATTCTCTTCATTCACTGCATGGGAAATATCAGGATCTCTCTCTGATGAATACAATGTCTTTTTAGTTCTTATACGTTGGACAAATAACAGACTAATGCATAAAATAAATAATATACAGTCAAATAAATCCTACTCCTGGTTCCTTCAATGTCCTCCACTGTTCCAGAAATTCTGTCCACCTGGTTTAGACACCTACATTATGCAGACAGGATTTTCCCTGGAGGCATTAAAAGACATTTGTTTTCTTTAACTGGCTTTGTAAAGATCCTATTTTAGGTTGACTAGTTAACCCAGTGTCAGAAGCAAAGGGGTGATTTAGGCAGCAGACCGGATACTCCCGCAGTAACACCAGCAGCAGAAGCACAAACTTGTTCATGTAGATAGAAGCTTATTCTGTGAAGGAAGACAGTGGTTTAAAATTCATCACTTGCTCAGTTTTTATGTTTGTTCTACTAGAAAATACACAGAAAAATTCATTGATTGCCCAGCTGAAGGAATAACATTTATAGTAGCAGGTAACTGAGGTTGCAGGGGCAAGCAGATAGATGAATCCAGTGAATGTCATGCAAATACATCATCCCTAACAAGCTCACCAGTGTCCTGTGTAAGGCACAGAAAAGGATGAACACCAAAATATCCATTGGAATATATACCAAGCGGGGTGTAGATTAGGTTATTACATTTTGCAGTAAAAACAATGCATTTCACAACTGATGCTCACAGTTGTCATTTCAATCACTATAGAAAATGCCCAGATCCCAGAAGTGGGATCATTCATCCTATTAATTCCTATTTTGCTAAAAATGCCTCTAATCTCTTTGCCAGGCAACAAGCCTAGTTTCAGTCACGAACAGTGCTTCCCAAAAACACCCACCAACACTGTTTGAAGTCTGAGAAACTCAAGGGAACCATAAGCTTATCTCACAGGCTGTGAGTTAAACAAATTGTTTAACCAAAAAGGAACTGCTGGGGGCGAAGGGCAAGAGAGAGAGGAGAGAAAAATACAACATATGTGATGAGTTGCCCCCAAATCTATTGTTTAAATCAGATCTTCCTCCTATTAACTACCAGTGACTGCTGGCACAGCTTGTCACTGTCTTCCTGAAGGAGTTGAACCTCAGTCAGCTTGCTGTCCCTATTGGGGTGTGTCAAGCTTCTGGAGTCAACAAACTATGCTACGGTTAGACTGCTGTGTAAAGAGCTTTGAGTACAACTGCTGCTGATCTTGATGTCACCCTGCTCAGCTGCAGTGCTTGTCACCCATCATTCACAGGAGGCAGATGTCTGGCAGCGTTATCAGAGCTTGCAGTCTCCTGGGCCACCTTCACTGCTCTGGTCTATCAGTCAGGCTGCAGATGTCACCCCAGCATATGCAGAACCTTTATAATATCTCTGAAGATAAGAAGGATGCCAAAAAGGAGATGCCTTTCCTTCTTTTCTGAGAGCTCTCAGGTACCTTCTCATCCCTGCTGTCTTCTCCCAAGGCAGCCTGGTAGATCAGTTAGTCTGGAGTGAGCTGCTACCTGTGGCCAAGCCTCAAAGACCCAGTATTCCACACAATAACATCCACAGCTCCTACATCTTTTAACAAAAAGCTCTACAACTTCCAAGGTGTTGAGAAATCCACATGCAAAAACATGTTCTGCTAGTCGACATGTGCCATCAGCTTTCTCTCCCATCAGGGTGTTTCAGTCCCTTTGGGCATCCGACCCCCTGTGTCTTCTGAAGGATGCTGCTCTTTTCCCTCACACCCCAGGCTACCAGCATATTTCTGAAAACTGTTGAGGCCACATAAAAACATGGACCAGATGATCTCTTAATGGTTTATTAAAATGTGAGTGCACAATCCCAAATTTTTTTTTAGCATGGAGGTAGAAAAGAGCACTATTTCTCCTTCTAACATGTTAAATTCTGTCTCTCTGTGTGAAGTATAAGGTTTGTATCAATTTAATAACAGTCCATACTCTTGTTGCTTATACACGGGATAGCAAAACTAAACAGGACATCAACCTGAATTTACTAGAAAAAGGAGTGGGTAAGAATTTTCTCCTGAGTTGCAAACCAGTAAAGCTATTTTCTGGGTGAAAGCATAGTCTGTATTTTATCATTTCAGACTGTGTGTTAACCAAGCTTCTGGAAAACAATAACAAAAAGTACATGTTTAGGATAATATAACGTGTGAACATTTGTAAGAAAAGTATATGTAGTCCTTTACAACAGCAGTGAGAAGTCTGTTCATCCTTCCACATCATCCCACATATTTAGATAACACTTTGCTATGCTCAAGTGGCATTTTATCTCTGGATATTTGAGTGGTCTAAAATGCACAGTATTCATTAAGGACATTTTGCCAACCGCCCTTTTTTTGGTACAGATAACACTAGGCATGTAAGACCGCATTGTGAAAACTACTTCAAGCCTGGGGAGCCAAAATACAATTCCTTGTGCTCCCTTACCACTGAGATGATCCCAATGGCTCTAGTGCCCCAAGCCAACAGGAGACAGGACACCATTAAAATGCATTATTTGCTTCACCTTGGCTACTCCTACCCTAGGTACACAAGGCTACCTGAAGATTTGGCAATATCAGTGACCCTTTCTATGTCTGGGATCTCAGGGTCTCATTTGCTGCTTGCAATTTCAGCAAGGACTTCATGGCCTTCTACTTTTGGCTGAACCTCGAGTTCCTACAGACTTTTCTGAATTTCAGAGTGACTTTCCCAAGGTCACATGGGAAACTGATGACAGAGAATAAAGCAGCAATTTTCACACCCTTAACAGCAGATATTAACACTCAGCACTCAGTTCTTTTAAGATTAAGGTCCTGTATTTCAACCTAAGTACTGTGTTTGCTTATTACCTAGCAAGCAGGGGAGAGTGAAAGCCCCACGAGCCTCACATGGACCCTCACAGTAGGAGATATCACTGTAGTTTGGTTGGGCTGTGTAACTTTAACAGTATCCTTTCACTGCTTTTCTTCATGTTGTATAAAATACAGTACTTGTGGTAGATTAAAAGGATGACCATACTTATCATAAAAGTGCATCTGTGATTGTAAAAAGCTTAGGATGATGGCATGAAATGAGCAAAGGGAGTGCTGACAGAGAAAGAAAAGTGTTTCAAAGTTATAAAACTCTAAAAAAATACTTATTCTTTATTGATATATATTCAATTTCAATGCCTAATAAACACAGCTGAAAAATTGTCTATGTCAAAAATTCAACACCTTTCCCCTTTGGGAAATCCTTCATGAACATGAAATGTTTTGCAATTATTAAGGGTGAAAAAAGAAAAGGAGAGAGAGAGGGGAAAAAAAAAAATGGCATTTCAAGAAATATGATAATCTAAAATTAACTTATCAAGTAGGAAAAGTATTGCAAAATCCCTCCAGATACATAACACATCCACAGAGTTTCAGGATTTATTACAGACCATAAAGAAGCAAAACAGACACCAAGGGTGGGACACAGTGCCTAAATATAGGCACAGCCTAAATATTGTCCTCCTAAACACCGTATGGTCTCTCACTTTGACTTCAGCTACCAGCCCTGGAGCGCAGTGTCCTCTAGATGTTGGGTCATGTCTACCCAGCTACACAGGTGCCTCAGACACGTCTTAGTGCCCCAAATGGCAATAGATGGCTATGTTTAGGTGATTATTATGTCTCTCATCATGAGATCTAGATTATATAATCATAAAAGAGTAATAATATGAGTTTTGGGTCTGGACTATTGGGAAGTGATTCGGGTACCTAAACTTAGATGTGTCATGAAGTTTGAAATCCTGTTGGTTATTGTAGACACTACATGGGAATCCCAGAAGGCCTTCTGCTGTCTGAGTAGGCAGGACTACCCTAAATATCTTACATTATTAGATACCAAAGTATCTGAATCCCATCTTTTAACCTGAAAGAAAATTGCATACTTTTCCCGTGCAATATTCTGGAAAGAAACTGTAGCTTCTGCCATACAATCTAGTAAAGATGAATGTTCTTTTTCTGCTTATAAAGTTTTCTGTCAGTGATTCTACACAGTTTAGATTATTTTTTTAAATACATTTTGTCTGTATTGACAATATCAGATAAAATTAAAAAGGTGTAGTAATATTATTCATATTCAACTTTGTGGAAGACATAGAAAAGAGAAAATATCACCACAGAAAGCAGAAGAACTTGGTTTCAAGTGTACCCCTTTGGGGAATAACAAAAAGCCAAGTAATAGAATACGGACAAATTACTCCTTTTTAAAAAAAACCTTTTTTTGAAAAGTATGTTCAGATTCACTGTTAGACAGCCTAATAAAATATCAAGGCAAAAATATTGTCCTATTAGGATTGTGAAAAGGAAATTAGTTGTCTATATCACTAATTTGTAGAGTGTCTATCATCACAACCACTAGGTGTTCTAATTACAGAAAAGTAATGATGCAAAAGCTGCTAAGTAAATGTTAAACAAAACTAATGCACATTCTGTAAGCCCTAAGGGGCTGTTAGACTCAAGTACTGGAAGACAGAAAGAGGAATGAATTCCTCAGAGGGGAAGAAAATTCTGGAGAGGTAGAACCTTGCTCCAAACCACCGTGTTCAAACTAGGGATACAATCCTTAATATGAGGCCTAGTGGGTCTGCAGATATGTGCTACTATTTATACTACTAATAGCATCATTGAAATCAAAATAGTTTTTCTGAAGACTCTAATTAGTATCTATTATTATCACTGTTACATTTGGCCTTGAATGCTGTTATGAGTGTTTAGGACTGCTCTGGCACAGAATGTGCCAAGTTCCACTTACTCCCATGCCCAAGGGAAAAAAGTATGTCTACATGTGCATAAAATAATTTTTTTTTTTTTCCCCTGTTGCTTTTTTTCTCTTGGCTAATAGGTACCAAGAGCAAGCACTTTCAAGCCAGGCAACGGAGGAAGCAGTGAAATGGGATTTCTCAAACAACCAGATGATCCACAGAGCACTCAAAGGCAGGCAGATGTTTTCTACATTAAACTGAGCCTCTAAGAAAACAATAGGGTAACATTTCAAAATTCTTATGCAAATTTGCCTCATTCAGCTCTTTCTCTGAGGCCTGGGGACAAGAAAAAAAACTGAAGGATAATTCACATGTTCATGCCAATATGGTACTCATCAAAAAAACCTTCTTGCCTTCATCTATAGGGATTTTGCAAGGCTGATTTACACATAGTCTTCAGTAAATCTCTTTAAGCCTGAACAAGTTAAGAAAGGCATTCAATCTACAATGTTTTAAAGGGGTGAGATATCTTAGCTGTTTCTAGATGGGTGCATGTTTGTTCCACATTTACAGAGCTCTATGCTTCCTTCTGGTCGCCCTGTGACAGCCTTCACACTGCTCTGACACTGGGATCTGGCTGCTTTATGCACAGTATCCCCCCCTTTGTTTTACCAGGTAAATCCAAGTGGTTCCAAGTGCCTTTATTGGTTCATTTTAAGAATCTGCAACCAGAGATACCACAACAAGTGGTTTTTCAAAGCCTAGGTGTAGTTTAGATCAGATTTATAAGAAAACATTTAGATGTAAGAGGTGAAAGAGGCATATTAAAGCAACAAACGACCCTACTTTCATGGTTAGTCCTATCTAAACTACGACTTCCATAAAGTTACAATAAATAGCTTTCCTTCACACCGACAGGGATTGTGCAGTGTTACCTTTACATTACTCTGAATGGCTCAGAGCCCTTGAATTTAGCCTCATCTTATTCCTCAGGTTTGTCTAGTACCTTTGACAGAAGATGTTACTCCTTTTTGGTTGCTTTTTTTTTGCCTTCTTTCTCAAAAGCTGCCACAACTTGCATGTCTCAAGTGCTCTCTAGTTTATTAATCTCTGTTAAAGTATTCCTTCTGTCTTTGATCCTTTTTGGGTTTTGGGCTTTTTGTGTGTGTGTTTTTTGGGGGGTTTTGTGGTTGATTGATTTGTTTGTTTCCTGGTGTGTGTGTGTGTTTGTTTTGTGGGTTTTTTTTTTAATAATTAAATTTTCTGAAAAATTAGACCTATCAAATTCATCTGCCCTGCTACAGAAAAGCCATCGTGTATATGACTCAGACACACCACTTTCCCTGTACAGGAGACTTCAGGTAGCTCTGAGCCAGCCCAGCTGTCTTGGCTTCCAGGGAGAAGGACTCTGCTTTATTTAATCCATTAGCACTTGGGCCAAGCACCCTCACCCCTCCCACCAGCTCTTGTAGCAGGGTGACATGCCAGGCAGCCCCTCTTTGGGCTCTTTCTAGGAGGCCCCATGCTGGAAACTGAAACAAGAGACAGAAGGCAAGGTGCCTGCAAAGGAAACACCATGCTGTTGGAGGACGTTGTGCACTTAGGTTTTCGGGACACATACCTCATATTCAGATGCCTATTACAGAAATAATTTGTACCATGTCATATTTACAGTCCTTGACAGTCTGGTACTTCCTTCAAAAGAGTCCTTTAGGGTTTCTCATGGCCTGAACAGTCACCATTCCTTCAGGAATCTGCTGTAGGAATATCCTGTGGGAATACTGATGGATCTAATGACAGACACTCTGCTTTTCTTTAACAAACACACACACAGAGGGTTTTTTCCATGCCACTAGTCCCATTTGGCAAAAACAGAGAAAAAAAAAACCACCCCACTGTAAAAATTATACAGACACAGGCTTTTTTTCTTCAGCTAAAAAAAAAAATCAGTTCTACATCCTTAGCGTTAGACCTTGTCAGACTTGTATCTTAACAAGGCAAAAAATTCCATTAGTTCTTTTGTTTCCCAAATTACTCCATCTTAAATATACTATAAATCTAGAACTCATTCATGACAAAGATAAACTCCAGAGTGAACTGTCTTTTCCAAACTCCACATAAAAAAAAAAAAGTTTTTGGAGGAAACATTTTTGTGGTAGTCTTTTCTTTTCTACCAGGAGAAGAAGAAGCTGTTTGACATCTCAGAAGAGATTTGGAATATTCCAAGTAATTCCAGCAGAGATAAGTGGGCAAAGTGCAACTGAGGAGGATGTTCAAGGAGGCAAATACACATTATTTATTTCATGGTTCCCTGGTTTACAGAAAGAAAGAATGCAAAGATATAATGTACCACTCTGCTTACAAAGCTCCACCATTAATGAGAAATAAAGTATGTGGGTTATTTTTCTGTTAAGAAATTCACTTTCTTTTCCCATTAGACAAGTTATTTTTATCTTAGTAGTATCCACCAAATGGAAATTCTTACTCTTATGCTGGCTTGGGCTACTTCAATCCATTTGTTTTTGTAAAGCTGTGCTTCCAGAGAGAAGTGAATGGAACTTGTTTAGATTCAGGAGTTTGAAGGGGAGAGAAAAGCAGCTTTTAAAAAGGTTGTGCTTTTCAGTCACCCCCACCTAGATACAAAAATTGATTTAGTTTTTAGAGTAATGAAGGCAGCAGGAAATTAGTTGCCAACTGGCCTCTTTCCTCTTCCTGGATTACACAGTTCACTCCAGCCCACAGCTTTTTTTTTCGTCATTAAAAATCAATGTTTCAGTGCATACCTTAGATTTAAATGCATGTGTGTTTGCAGCAGAAGCTGGCAAATCTGTCCTACCTTGATTTTGCTAGAACGGATAAAAGTCTGTAATGCTGCAGCTTACTACTGATTTTTATAGCTACACCATGGTACAAATATGACAACACTGTCTCTTTTCTTGTTTATTACTGAAGGTGTTGAAATAACAGGCTTCATCTCAGGCTATAATCCTATCCTAATTCTGCTTCGTAGGTGCAGCCTTATCCAAACTATGTTAAGAGCTACAAGAGGTATTCAAGTACTCCGTTTCATGACAGATCTCTTAATGCATGTCTATCTGTTAATGGCTTTTACTAATAGACAGTTTCAAAACATCCACTGCACTTAGGGACATTGATTTTTCAGCAGGATATAGCTGAGAGATCCAAATTTGTTAATTAACAAATAGGGAGTTTAATATTGCATCAAACTTAACTGCACATCTGGCATGTTATCTAGGTAATGCCCAGTTCTACTGCCTCTGCCTTCAAATCTGTCATGATGTTTTTCATAGGCAAGAGCTGAACATAAACAGGGACGCCAGATGTCTCCAGTCATTGCTACCTTGGAAAGTGTCAAGTCCCAAATTTTATGTTACTGATGAAGGAGGATGAGAAGAATTTAGGCCCTACTGTTTAATGTATAAAAACAGAACAAGGGGTTAGGTGATGAGGTCAGATGTATAAAACCATATCTGAGACAATTATTAATTTATACTGTGTTGAATGTACAGAGCTAGCATCTTGAATTCCAGTTCTGAAAGGAACTTGTTGCATCCCTACATATACATTGCTTAAACTCCAAGAGACTAATTTTTTTTCCTGAACAAAATGCTGAATACCATCTATGTGTTACAACTAAAATACAAGCCAGTGAACCCTGGCTGTTTACATACTCCTAGGGGAAATCCCACATCTTCTGAAGCTGAATTCCTTTTTCTGAACTTGTATGTGTGATTAGTCAGTCTTTTGGGATTATTCACACTCACTTTTCTTTTTTGGGGGGCGGGAGATTTCTTTGTTAACAATTTACTTCTCATCACATGAAAGGTCAGAAGTAAAAGTGCATCCTACTACTATGAGAGATTCACTGAGTGTGATTCTATCAAGACTAAGCATGACGGTCAAAAGTTGAGCAGAATAGCATTCAGTAAATATATTTATACCAACCCTTTCCAGTCTTACTGGCATACTTTATTCAATTAAAGTTAATTTCAACAGTGTCCCAACTCCTAAGTGCTATGAACTGCTACTAAAGATGCATTAAAAGACTCATTAAAAATCATTGAAAAATAATCCATATAAGATTTCATCTGGAAATAGGGCTACCATGATTTATGCTTATTCAGATAAGGTAAATTTAACATCAGTGTTCGGTGTAGGAGTTGTATCCTGTGTACCTGGTGCTTCTTAATTCCACCACAAGTTATCGAAATTAGCCACAAACAGGGCCCACAGAAACCACCAGCTAGAGGTTGAACTAGCCATGCTAGTCAGGCTGCAAAACTCCACTTGTATGCAAGACCTGGAAACACATAAACTGGCTTACTGAAGTTAATAAACCATTCATATAGAAGTCATTTTGTAGGCACTTGCCTCTCATTTTTGGTATTCTCACAGAGCAGCATTTAATTACATAGAAGATTGTCTTAAGGAAAGGCTATCAAAGCTGTTCTCTATGTCTGTATTGGACAGGACAAGTGAGGGGTGCAAACTCTAGTGTGATTCCAGTTGAACATCAGGATGAAAAGGGTAAACAGTGAGGATAACAGAGCACTGGAATGAGACTGTCAAACTGCCTGCCTAGGAAGGTTGGGGGGATTTTCACCACAAGAACGCTGTAAGAACAGGTTGTGCAAAATTCAGTTAGAATGTCAGCAGAGCAATAACTAATCCTGTAACTCACCCCACTTCAGGGCAGAAGAATGAGTGGGAACTTTACAGAGTCCCTTAGCAGTATTTATTTCTCTGTGATTGTAGGAACTAATCTGTAACTGACACCATCAGAATCTTCTTGTGTACAGAAGTCCAGTGCACAGATTATATGCACCCTTCTGATTGGAGTTATTACTGTTATTGATACATTGCCTTTCATCTGTTAATTACAAAAGCCAGTTCAACAGTGGAGCATTAGTAATTCTTGTAGGTGGTAAATGCCATGGCTACAGTTGCCATGGCTTCAAAAGGAGAGAAGCCTAAAGGAAGTATTTTGTGGGAAAGAAACAACTCCCCCAAAATAAGAAATCATTAATATTTCCAGGTGCAAAAATAAACAGCTTATTCAGGATTAAACACCTTACAGAGCATTGCCCTGACTTCCAGGAAGACAATGGGATTCTATACTTCATATTCTTCTCTGTGATAAAAAAGGTACCATTTTATGATGTCTACTGGAGTCACTGATGAGACCATAATACTCTCTGCAAACTCACTGCGTTAGTGTCTGCATATCTGACTCCCAGGGAGAGTTCTAAGAGGTGAAGAGTTATGGGCTGTAGGAAAGTACGTTATTGTATGAAGTATTATGTGAATAGCTGCAAACAAACTTTTTTAGAAAGCATTCATAGGACCCCTGTGTATGCTACAGAGGAATCTCAAAAGATACTGTCAAACAATGCTAAAGGAATCATGGAGACTTTTTTTTTTGTGCTATTGCACAGGGACTGAGCTACAAAACTGAGACAGCTGAACAGATGTCCCACTAGAAGAGAAAAAGAGATTCCAGATGACCTGCTGCTCTTCTGACTTTTCAGATCCCATTTCTCCAACAATAAGGTCCTCTTTGCTATTAGAAAAAAAACACACACCAAGTACACTATCTGTTTCTCCTTCCCAACTCTAAGTAGACACCATGGTAGGAAATCCTGAAGAAATGCAAAGGAGAACACTCTTCTTGGGATGGAAGGGATGGCAGAACTTGGAAATACTAATTTCTCCGCAATGATTTTTTTCTCCACATTTTGGCCAGTACTTCATCCAAGGAAATCTGATCTCATAGTGTCTTAAACAAAGATTTACTGGCTGATAGCAGAATCTGTGGGTGTGTGAAAAGCCTTACAAAAACCTTAAGATTTTATTTATGGCTGCAAATATTACATCCATATGGGAAAGTTCATTTGTCTTGAACTTTTTACAGACACTGCAGAGACTGTTATTGATTTAATAGTCTAGTGGAATAAAGAAAAAAGCATAACAGGAGAAAAGCTAATTATGATAATAAAAGCAAGACATGTATAATTCCACTTAAAAAATTAGTTACTTCTCTTCCTCTATCATGACTTTTCCCTAACCAAAATTCTTTGTTCATTAGGAGATAATTACTTTCACTGCCAAGAAGACTATAAATGCACTGTTTACACCAAGAGCAGAAGATTTTGAAGTTACATTTCTTGTCAAAAATGTTATTGTTATTGAGATAGTCTTACTGTATTCCATCCAATAGGTCTCTAGGGATGCGAGTATATCTGTGTACATTTGCTAATGGTTCAAAACTATTTTTTTCTGAATGAACAGGTTTAACAAGGAAGGTTTTACTGATTAGCCTTCCCATTTCAGGCCATTTCTACCACCACATTGAAAGCTGCGCCAGCAAGAGCTCACTTACTTCACCCTCTTCTGCCGTTCCCACTTTTCAGATACAAGCAGCTTCTGAGCAATGTGTCATGTTTCTCACACAAGATTAAAAAGTGTCACAACAGCAATACAGCACTAAGCTATCTTGCAACTGAAGAGTACATGTGCTAATTAAACTTCACACCACCTATGCAAGGTAGGCAATTAATTACCATTGGTTTTATTTCAATAGATGAGAAAATGTGAAATACAGTAAAGTGACAGCATGAAGCAAGCCACAGCTCAAGACCCCTTCTCACTCATCTCTATCATTATTCTATTTTGAGCTGTGGCTCTGCAACATAATTCTCAGATGCCCAGTAGCTAGAGACAGTGTGCACAGCTTCATGCAAAACTCTGCCTCAGTCACTGGGCTCCTGCATCTTAGTCCACTAGTGAGGACAACCATGGCAACAAGAAAGGCCTTAGATGAGCAGTGGGTATGCCCACCCTTCTTCACTGGAGATCTTCTCCACATCAAGCAGGCAGATAACAGACAATAGATAATGTGATCCATATTCACCCAACCAAGTACCCAGGTTGCTCTTTTCCCTCCTTTTGATTGTCAGCAAAGAGTTTGGTGCATCCAGAAGAACAATCAATATGCCTAAGATCCAAGTTGCCACATGTTAATAAAAAAATTATACCCTGTTGCAAATAGCCTAGTTAAAAAATTGATTGACCCTCATTTTTTCTCTCTATTGCATCTCTCCTACTACTTGCTGAATGTGTTGATTTCACACTGGCACCTGAATTTGTACATAGTAATAGCCATTAAGCGATAGTAATGTGTAGTAATCTCTTTACCATAGACTTTCTAAATCCTTCATTCCCCTAAGTTCCTGGAAGGCCAATGCTGTATAGTTAGGATAGATTTTTTACTTGAAGGATTAAAGGATTTGAAACATTAAAAAATGAAGCACAGCACACTATGCAAAATAGCCTAGAAATGATTGCAAAACAGTTTTATTCTCTGTCTCATACAATAAAGCATTACAGAAAGAAAAAGTTCCCAGAAAGAATGGAATGTTAGGAGAGTAATATAATCTATGGCATTTGTGCCTTTCATGAGTTATTTTTAATGGGCCAGACCATGAGGTCATTATTTCTGATGCAGAAATTATGATTTTACAAAATCAGTGGAGTGCTATTAAACAAAGACCTAAATAAAAGGAAGATTCAGTTACCCAGTTCTATGGAGAAAAGAAAATGTAAAATATATGTTTCTCCTTTATAAGTTTCCACTGGATTGGAAGTCCAGTAGGAAGCCAAATATGTGCCAAAAGAATGACTTAGTGTTTGGTTCAGCACACAAACTGAAAAGTTGAAGGAGAAAAAGGAAAATTTGGAGGAAAAAAAGGTGTCACAAAATGAATAAAATTGTTTGGGTAGGACAAAACATGAAAAAAATCATTTAGTTGGAAATTATTAGCGTCTTTTAATTTCCAGACACTGCGGCATTTAAAAAAAAAAAGAAAAAACAAGTAGTAGTAAAGAAAAGGAAAAAGATGCATGCATGAAAAGCTAGCCTGTGGAGCCATTGAAAAAAAAAAAACCACGAAAAGTATGTGGCAGTATTTGTGACCTCTCTCCAGAGTAAGCTGATTAAAGTGCTCATCTGGGTCCAACTCCCTCTTGCTGCGCAACTTGGAAGAGAGCTGAGCTCAGTTTTCCCTCCCCTAGACTCCCAGCCTATGGAGTTTCTCTCCTTCCTAGTGAATATTTGTTTATAACAGTTTGCAAAGTGGAACGGGTCCAACAGAGACAAAGAACAACTAAAGATTCAGTACTTGATTGCTCAGTGGGAAAAATCTCCTTAGAAGAAGAAAACAGATACCTAAGCTCCCTTTTGGAATCAGATAGGGATGGGCTTTGGGGTCGCCAGCACGTTGGGGCAGTGCCCTGATCACCAGGATTATGATGAACTGCAATTCCTTCAGCAGATGCTCTTTCTGAATCCAGCTCAAAAAAATTTGAAACTTTGTGTTTAGAGAATGCTGAAACTAATCTTTTTGACATTGCCAATGCTTTTTTTTCCTCCTCTTTGCTTTCTTCACTTTAGTCAGAGCTGTTCTTTCAATTTGACCTAAATTTGACACTCGTTTCAGGTTGGATTTTGAATGCTTTCAACTCATAACTTGCTAGGAGAAAGTGGCAAGCTGCAGTCAGCACTGGCCTCAGAGTACCTCTGCCTCACAGACCAAACACCCTCTGCTCATTTACTCTCCATACCAATCTCCTGCTCTGCTAGAGCTACGGATCTATGTCATCTCTCAGTGGCTGCCAGTATCAGAAATTTGATTTTATCTCACAGTGGAAGGTTAAGGAAAATTAATCCGGTCTAAAGCTGCTAATCTTTTGGCAAATTTCCCACAAAGCTCTGTAAAAGCTTACATGCATATTCCTGAGCCTCTTGTGTACAAACTCCCTCAAGTCTCAGCCTGAAGCCATCTCATGAAGTAAGCAAAGAAGGTTGCTCTACCACCACAGCCCTGCAGGCTTTGTAATATCAGAAGAAATCTGCATGAGGCTGAGACAATATTCAGAGTCAGGGTCTGATGCCTGAGAAAGGGGTGGTGAAACATCCAGCCCATCAGAGAGGTCTTGTAAGAAAGACCCAGCCCTCTCAAATTAACACAGCAAGAGTGATTTCTGCCCAACTCCTTTCGGTATTCTCCCCGACTTTTTTCAGCATGGGCTTTTCTGTGTGCTTCCTGCTTTGTTCATGGTTTTTGACCAGTGACGTGAATATCTATGTGCATTAAGATGTGAATATCAAAGACATGGAAGTGACTTTGCTCTCTGTGTCTACAGCTGATGATGGGGTTGTATTTGTGCTAGCTGATTCCAAGTCTGTAACACTATCTACACAAAACATTTAATCACCTGCAACAGCTTAATGTTGAGCACAGTTAAAAGGTTTTGACTTCCTGTGGTTCTGATACAGCTCAGCTCTAACAAAGGCACAACAACATATGAGTTCTAGCAAGAAAATTATTTATTGTTATGAGTAGATATGGACCTCCTGGAAACTGACTAGTTTAAAAACCACCCTTCAAATGAGATAAGCAACTGTTAATTTATGGAACCGTTCTATTCAGATGTCAAAAGACCTTCTCACAAATTCTGCACTGACAGGTTATTCAGAAATTTGTCCAGGGCATGAGGCTTTTAGACACGTTTTAGGGGAGTTATCTGTGTTTGAGAAGCAGGAAAAGTACAGGAGGACACAAAAAAGAGATCCCTTCCAACCCCTAACATTCTGTGATTCTGTGAAAGACACAGGCATAATCTACATGAAGATGGCTACACAAAAGTGGGAGCATAAGCATGAGCACAAACCAGAAAAAGTAGTGTGCTATACAGAGACATAGCGCTGAGGAACAGGTTTGCTACTCTGGAAAACACAAAGGATAAATAGGAAAAAAAAAAAAAAGGAGGTGAGGTGACAATGAGTATGAGAGAAACTAGTCCTGTGATAAAACAATGGGAGATGATTATTTGAGAATCAGAAACTGGAGAAGAATATAATCTGAAACATAGACTGCCAAGCATCAAAACAGAAGATAAGGGACTGTACAGCCAAAAGGAAGAGAGAGGACAACACATGCATATCAGTAACAGAAAAAAAAAGGAGCCTGAACATGGTTGTAGGCTCTTACTAAGCAGATCCATCAGGTTTGGCAGCTGAGCACATGCAGAGCACACAGGGCTGTGCAGTCTGTCAAGAGGACAGATATGCAGTGTGGGTCTCAACCAGGAAAAGAACAGCAAAGCTCTGCTGATCACTCTTCATGCTGGAAGAAGCAGTACTGGCCAAATTAAAACCAAATTAAACTAATGCTATAGTCCAGTCACACAAAAGAAGTATGCTAAAGAAATGAAACTGGCTGCATTCAAGAAAGTGTCTGAAGACATGTTTTATGTCACCTCTGCCTGCGATGCCAGAGTCGATTTAGTGATGCTGGCAGTCTCACTACTTTCAAACTCCTGCTGTGGATGCAGGAGTAACACTGGTGATCCTGGGGTGTTTTGAAATCAATGGCAATGATTTTTTCAACTAAAGCATGCTGCCCAAGACATTTGTCTTCACTGTAGACATGTAAATATCCTCTTGGTCTAAACTATGCTCTCTCAGTAGTCAGTAAGAAAAAGATGCACCTACAAAGAATGATTTATGTCATCTGCCTTGTGTTCTCATTTTAATATGGAATGAGCTGAATTTTCAGAGGCATTTTCCTATCAGCTATAGAGGGAACAAAATGGTCTAGGTCTAGCTGAGAAATGGCTAAACAAAGTTGACTTGTATCCCACACATGATGTCATCTTTCAGTAAAAGAATTTCCAAGTGGTGGCTGGCAAGTAACTTAATCCAAAAATATTCATTTCCAGTATATGTGAGAGCTTGTAATTATAAAGAGATTTTATTTCTATTTGAGATTTTGAATAACTGTGCCAAAGAAGCTACTTTCTAATAACAAACTTAATATTCCTAGAAGAAAACTTCATCTTCATGCAGTGTGATTTGGCCTGCATAGAAGTTACACAAATATTTTTGTTTTCAATTATTGAAGTTGGAGGGGAAAAGAACTGCGAAAAACACCTTGAAATACTGAGATTTCAATGTTCTAGTTGTTAGAAAGTCTGATTTTCCAACTGTTAAAAATGTAAAATTTGGGGATAATTTTACTAATAATATGTATGTTTACATGTTGCATTTCTATCTCTCATAAACATTTACAAGGAATGTCAAGTATTGCCGTTAAGTATTTCCAGTTAAATTTCGGAAAGGCAGTTTAGGTTGGAGTCACCTGCTGTAATTCAGATACCTACCATTTGGACATTTGAATAAAATGTACTTACACTATGTTCCTTTTATGACTGTTAACAGATCCCATCTCCCAAGGGCAATTTGTCTTATGCTAAGACGAGCATTTATAAGAGGTCAGAAGAATGGCTTTCCACCCATTTTCCTCCATTCAGTATCAATCAAGCCTAAGGCAATTGTCTCAGACCTAGATGCATAGCTGTTCCATATCCAAAATCAAGGAAGACAGTCCTACTCTAAATATCCCAGGAAGACTCAGCTCTCTCAAGAATATGGTCTCCCTGCCCCTGTTAGCTACTCCTATGCTCCTTTTCAGCTGAACAGATTCTCTCTGCAGTTTTTGTCCAAGGGGCTGCCCACCCAAGGTCAGAAAGCGAGGCTGGTGCGGAGCTGCAGAGCGAGCCCAGCACATTTACTGCACTGCACTGCCTCCTGTGCCCATGCCTCTGTTTACAACCAAAAGCAAGATCAAGTCCAATTTATGTAGCTATTTGTATGCAAATTAGGGGATATTTTCAGATGTATTCGGCTTCATGTAGGAGGCAGGCAGCATTTAAAAATGTGTTGTTTCCCAGGATGGTAGTGAGGTTTTCAGTTTCTATTTTGCTCATCCTGTATTTGTTGGCAGACTTGTGCCTGACACTGATTTATAAACATTTTAAAGCTTAGTGTGTCACACACTTCATTGCATCCAACAGGGATTCTGTCTAAGTTTCCTCTCCTACTCCCCTCCAGCAGTGCCTAACTGCTGCTTTCCCTTCTCTCGGTATTTCAGAGCACCCTCTGCAATGGCAGATGATCCAACTTCCTCTCCCCTCAACGTAGCCAGCTCATACATATGCCAGAGCTTCCACTGATAGTCCATTACCCTTTTGTCAGGGCTTTTTTTCCAGTGTCAAGGTCTCCTTCCCTTTCCTTTGTATTCCCCTACCACTCCTCCAGTTCGTCACCTGAGCCCCATATCTTAGCCTCTCCATCCTTCTCACTGGATCCAGATTTCTTCTCTGTCTCTCCAATCCCAAGCTTTTTGTGCACATGTCATTCCTTTATCTAGCAGACCAGCTTCTCCCATCACTACGTTGTAGGCTGTCTTACTTGGTCTTCCTGTCCCTTAATATTTTTGCATTTCCAGATCTCCTACCTGCCACCTGTAATAATGTCTATGCTGTCTCAGTATTTGCTTTATTTCTGCTGGCTTTTGTCTCTTTCACTGTGCATTTCTACTTCCAGTATCACTATTTCCAGTTCCACACATTGCCTCTCTTTCCTATCTCTCTACATATATCTCTCCCTTATGAGACATTTATTCTCTTCCTCCTTCTGATGTTTCCTCTCTCATATTCATCTTCACCACTTTGTATACCACTACTAACAAACTTGCTCCATAAAAAGTTCATTTCTGCTGGTGTTCAAGCTACAGATAATTTTCTTACGTAGCAATATGATCATCGTTTGACAAGCTTATTAGCAGGCTGGGCTTTATCCATGGACTAAGTTTTAGAAGACTGAGTTATAAGCAAGATAAAGTGGACATTTTACTTCCAAAATCATGAGAAAATTTTTTTGTCTTGATCACAGCAGGGTGAATCTAGAGTAACTTCACTGAAGTTAATGGAGCTACACCAGCATGAAATAAAAATATCATGATGGTTGTACTGGTCCCAGATGACTTGCCTTGGCCCTCTAAAGTTCTAAAACTACATACATAAAATAAGTTACTTTGCATCAGGAAATGTTTCAGAGCAATAGAATTCAATCATCTCCCAATACTGTTGGAGCAGGCCCTGGCATGGTTTCAGTACAAAACAGCATTCTCCCAAAATAGTTCTCTCCTGAGCATAGCTCAGGAACCATTCTCAGTTTGAATGCTGACACCTGGTTTGGAAGCTAAAAGGTTTAATTGCATGGTCAAAGTCCTTTTCATGCCAGCTGGCCTCCATATCAGAAAACTGTCATAAACATGTTTGATTCCAGTGCATGTATGTTCTTAAAGCTGCATCCCTACAACCAGTTCAGTGTTTTTACACTACAGTCCTATCTCCATTGCACGTACATTAGTTCACGATGACTCCACTCTGAAGCAAACAAATAGATGTCTTTTTAAGCACATCTCAATGAAGGATAATGCAACCGAGGTCTAGGTCCAGTCCTGAGTATGGGCTAGCTCACACCTCTCCAGCCAAAGAAGATTTTGAAGCACTCCAAAGCAAGCACCAAAGACAGGGTAGGTATGAGTGAAGGGAAATTCCACAGCTGAGGAGAGTAAGAGTCAGGGACTGGTTCCTCCTGGATACCCAGAGGAAAGTACAGGAGACTGGGACAACAGATGCTGGCTCTCCAAGTTCTGTGCTCTGCTACCACAGTCATATTACCTCCTTTCATGAAGCTTTCAAGTTCTCACTCTTGGCATGGCCACCTTCCACCCTCCTGCAATATCTCTCTAGTGACTCAGTCAGAAGGAGTACCATGACAGGTCTCCACTGACTGAAGGCATTGTTTGCCAGGATTTCACCACCCACACTAACTTCCTACCTGCTGCAGGTAAACAAAAACAATCCATCTCCCAAAGGCTACATTTTTTAACATTGGTTGCAATAGCCTTGTAACAGACGAGACTGTTTCTTT